>NW_026606091.1:46347500-46625000 GCF_029834395.1 Sorex fumeus
CGCCCCTCTCGGAGAGCCCGGCAAGCTACCGAGAGTATTCGATATGCCAGACACAGTAACAACAAAGTCTCCAATGGAGACGTTACTGGGCCCGCTCGAGCAAATCGCTCGAGCAAATCGACGATCAACGGGAGGGCCTTTACCTTACCTTTACCTCCTTTATCATGACTTAATCTTCGTAGATGCTTAACAAGGAATAAGAGGCTACTGTGTGAAGTAATTGAGTTATCTTGTTCATGCTGCAAATGAAGTTTAGCAACTTTAGATACACTGCATACACTGTGTGGGTTCTTTTGTTACACACACGCGCACACACACACACTCACACACACAACCTCAAAGAATTAAGAGCTGAATTCAAAATTCTACACTGCAGATTCCTCCGGATTGGAACTGTTGAGAGTGTGCAAGATATTTCCCCACTCTTATCCTTCCACCAAAGCCTATACAAGGAAGATAACAGCTGAAACCAGTCAGAAATCTTTATTTAGATTTACAAATATATTGGATTATGCCTCAGAGAACCAACCCATAAAAGATTTTACTGACCAGCTGCCACACACCAGTCTTCCACCTGTCCTGTCGAAAAGTAGACTTCTCTGTTCTTTTCCTATAGAAATGCTTCTTGTGACTATGTAGGCAAGAAGGTTCACTTGAATATGTAAGTCTACCTTCTTTCATCCTGTCATCTGCTTGGTAATAAAGTTCTTTTCTGACCTGTTACTTTGTCTCTCCATTGATAGACCCTGGTCAGAGGCCATGGAGCTGAACCTTCCAGGTTCCAAGACCAAGGTTATTTTGAATGACCCTCTAAAAGCTGAAGGATTTTTGTTACTTTTGATACAGCTAACCCAAACACAAAACAAAGTTCAATTTTTTTTTTACTGTCAAGATTATAATCCTAAAATGGAAGAGTTGATTTATGCTTAGTTAGAATCAACAGTCTACCCTTCTTCTGGAGACTGAGGACTAGTAATAAGAGAAAGGGGATGGGAAAGTTACAATGTTACAATCCTGTAAATAACAAATACAACATCCCCCTTAAAATGATACTATCTATCCTTCTTTTTCCTACTTTACCTTGATCTGATTTTTTTAAAAGGCACCATATTTGTGTATGTGGGGTTGGGGGAGGCTTCGGTCTGTTTAATGGCACATCACAGATCTGATAAGGGGTTTAATATCCAAGGAATATAAAGAATTTGAATTATGCTTAACAAAGAATTATGCTAACATCCGAGCTCGCAAAGCTGTGCAGAGAAACGATAAAGAAGACCTCAAAGAGAGAAGAACAGCAGTGTTGGCCGTTGCATCAGAAGCCAGGAAAAGTATTAGAAATGCTCGCCTGTCCTTCGCCAGCTACAAGACCAATATGGCCCTCCAACGTCCTGATGGATCTATCACATCTTCCAGAAGGGCAATGGAGATTATCCACGACTTTTACTCGGATCTCTTCTATAGCCACGTCCACCTGCCCACATACTACAGAATGAATATGTGACTCCCAATGTTTCCCCTTCCGAAATCCGACACGCCATTTTGTCGGTAAAGAAGTGAATAGCACCCAGCCCACACAAGGTCAGACCCGAACATCTGAAGAACCTGCCATCAGTACTCGTCAATACACTGGCTCGGCTCTTCACACGCTGCCTGTCTGAATGCAAGGTTTTGTCCCAACGGAAAATCAGCAGAACCGTTCTACTGTTCAAGAAGGGAGACATCCACGACATTGGCAACTATCACCCGATCTGCCTGTTGTCTATCGTCTACAAGTTATTCACTCAAGTCATCCTGAATAGAATAGGCAGAACACTAGATGAAGGACAACCATGCAAGCAAGCCGGGTTCCAAAAAGGATTCAGCACAATTGACCATATTCACATGGTGACCAAGCTTATTGAGGTTTCTCAGGAGTTCAAAATGCCATTCTGTCTAACATTTATCAATTTAAAGAAGGCCTTTGACTCTATTGAGACTGAAGTGGTCATTAAAGCCCTAGCCAAACAGGGTGTTCAAACTTAGTACATCAAGATTCTCCACGAGCTGTATTACGGATTCACCACCAGGATCTCACCATTCTACAAGGAAGTGATCATCAACGTCAAGAGAGGGGTTCAGTAGGGTGAACCATTTCACCGAAACTCTTCAGTGCCATCCTCAAGAGTGTCATGCGATGACTAGAATGGGAAGGGAGGAATGGGAGTGAAGATAAACAGTTGGCAACTACACCACCTCCACTTCACCGATGACATCGTTCTAATAACATCAAACATTAGCCAAGCAGCACAAATGCTGGCCGACTTTGACTGTGAGTGTGGAAAGATCCGACTGCAGCTGAATCTCACCAAGACAATGTTCATGAAAAATAAACTAGTCACTGATGTTACATTTGCTCTCAATGGAACAAACATCTCCGAATACAGCAGCTATGTGTACCTGGGTCGAGAACTCAACATGAGGAATGACTTGGTGCTAGATGCGCAGGAGGAAGAGAGCAGTGTGGAGCGCCTTCAAGAGCGTCAAAGAAGTTGTTAAGAGGACGAAGAGCCTCCAGCTCTAGGCACATCTTTTCAACTCTACTGTTCTTCCTGCGCTAACATACGCCTCAGAGACCTGGACCCTACAAAAACAGAACAAGAACGCTATTTGGGTCTCCCAAAGAGGAATCGAAAGAGCTATGCTTGGATTATCATGCTTCACTCAAGTGAGAGAAGTGATTCGGAGTTCTGACCTTCATCGACAATCAAGAATCAGGGATGCTGTCTTGCTTGCCAAGTAATCGAAAATCAGATGAGTCGTGCATGTAATGTGATTTAGAGATGACAGCTGGACTAGAGCTGTTCCAGACCAGATTCCACGGGATGTCAAAAGGATGCGTGGCCACCCACCTACGAGATGATCAGACTTCTTCATCAAAACCCAAACAAATGGTTTGAGGCCCTTAGTGTTCCTGGAGGGAGCAGATGCCATTGGGCTACAGTGGCACACGACAGGGACAAATGGAGATGTTACTGGCACCTGCTCAAGCAAATCGACAATCAATGGAATGACAAGTGATACAAGTGAAGTGATGCTTAACAACAATACAAATACAAACAAAAATGGTCAGAAAATTTGAATAGACACTTCAAACCGGACAAACAAACAGACTACAGGCATTTGAAAACCTGCTAATTATTACTGACCGTTAGGGAGAAACAAGTTAAGACCACAATGAGATGCCACCTCACATACTTGAGTCAAATTCCTGGTCCCAGATATTATTTTGAAGCTTGACCAACTTCACCTATTTCCCCACCCACCCCCTCATATGATATTTATGGCTTTTCCAAGACATCATAGCCTCACTGACATCTGTCAACACAAAATATTTCTTGTAACTTCATCCTTTTGTCATTCATAACTCATTTTTCTTCTAATTTCTCATAGCTTTCTTCAAGTTTGCCTGTTTCCATCATGATCTCCCCATTCTCTCTCTACGTACTTTTCCTTTCTGAAAAGAGGTAGAAAGTAAACATCTCTCTGCATGGGGGCATGGCTATATTCCAATAAAACCTTATGTACAAAAACAGAGAGCTAAATTTGGACTCCGGACAATTTGCTGGCCTCTGTTCTCAAAATTCCTCTAAAAGGGAAACTTGGTGGTGAATATGGAGGACTTGTATGTCTGAAAATGTCTCTACTCTCCACTGGAACAATCAGAATGGTTGGGATCGTAATGTTTTTTTTTTGGGGGGGGGTGCAGAGGAATAACACGTGGTAGTGCTTAGAGTTTACTCTGCCTCTGTTCTCCGAGTCACTCCTGAAGTACTCAGGAGACCAAAGGGGTGCCAGGGACCAAACTCTACTCAGCTGTATGCAAGGCAAGTGCCCTACCCTCTGTACTGTCTCTCCTGCTCCAAGGATTGAATTTTAAACTACGTTTTTCAGTTTCCTCTACCCAAGGACTAGCTTTTCCTAGAATATAATGCCACAAAATAGTTTGAATCTCAGGGAAGCATTTATGTTGTCTTTCATGAAACGGCAGGAATTCAGTAATCCATGGGGATTCAGAGGTTGATTTTTTTTAATCTTAATTGTCAGTGTTCAATTATATTAGACATCTCTATCATGCTGGAAGTTGAATTAATGTTAATAAACATGATGGGAAGGCAACTATTTTAGAAGTTAATGCAACATCTTAAATGAAAAGTAACAGCGATTGAAAGTTGAATTTCAAATTTAGTGCAAAGGCAAGAAGTTATTTAAAGACAGAGAGATCAGTTCTGTAGTTTCTAGTTTATAGAAGTGACAAATAGATAATGTCACTAACCAAGACAGAGGAAGAAGTAGGAGTTCATAAAAAAATGAAAAAGGAAAGTTTTTAATATGTTGGGGATATCTAAACAGATATTAACTATTCCCTTCACAAAAAAAGTAGTGAAGATGTCATATAATCAGAGAAGTGACCTGGAAGAACAAAGATTGACAGTAAAGACAAAAACCAAGTTGTAACGCAAACAGGAACACACCCAGCAGATATCAAAGCAAAGGTGAACATTTCTAAGCCATGGCGGATATCAACTATGCCCAGGCAAGGTTGACACACTCAGAAAATCATCTGGTTACATTGCAGCATACCCTTGTCCTTTGTACCCAAGAGCCTTAGGGTCCAGCCCATGACCAGCATCCAGCATTGAGCAACCAGTCAGCTCCAAGGATGAAAACAGGCTTCTGGGGCAGGTAACAGCCAGGACGAGAAAAGCAAGGGCAGGCAACATGTGCACCAACAAGGATCACATGAATTCAATTTTTGTGTCTTGAGAAACTCAAAGATTCCTTTAAATGCCAAACCTCATCTAGAGAAATGGACTGTACCATAGCAGAAAAACTTTGGAAATGGGAAGAGGCTGTATCTTTGAGGCAGGGAAGATTGATAGGCAAACAATACTATCAGAGCAATCAAACTGAGGGGGTGGAGGGCGGTGAGGAAGTAATTACTCTCAATGAAACTCTGCTTGAATATATCCCAGGCTAGAAAATGCCTAGTTTTTATATATAATATACATTTCATAGACATTTCTCCTTGTCCCCCCCCACAGAACTTTGCATTTCTCTGATACCAACCACATATTTCAATGCATTACTCTTCACTCCTAAACTCTCCAACGGAGCCCTCTAGAACTTGTTGAATATTTACGAAGACCTCTGCAGAGAATAAAATTCTTTTATAGAGCTGCACAGAACCCACTTCTACATTCTCCCTTTCAGGATCTTTCCCTGGGCAGCCCTATCCGGTATAAATTGTTAACTCTCTCATATGTCACATTTCACACTGGGCAGGTGGTAGAATCTGTGTGCTCCTAACTCCTATCGCTGCCCCAAATGATGGTTTCTCTAATATAACTCTTCCTGCATTTCCTAAATTCTGAAGCATGCTGGAGATCAACAGTCATTAATGAGCCATCCCGACCTTGGCCTTCCAGGTCCTTGAACATGTTTTCTTTCTTCCCTTTCACCTGTATTCCGTTGCAGTGACCTGCTACTCCATGAGGACATGTTAGGCTTGTCATGAGCAATAAACGTCCCAATTGCTTAAGCCTTTCCATTTCTTTTTTTTTTCTTTTTTTATTAGTGAAACACCATGAGGTACAGTTATAAAGCCTTTCCATTTCTTTAGGCCACCTTGTTATTCTGCCTGTCACTCTGTTATTCTAGTACATTCGTTCATTTTGTTTTGTTTAGTTTGGGGGCCACACCTGGTTGTGCTCAGGGCCTATTCCTGACTCTGTGCTCAAGGAGTAAACTATGCTCAGGTACATGCAAGCACTTTACCTGCTGTACTAACTTTCTGACCCATATAGTTACAATTTTTAATCTTTACCCAGTTTAACTGATAAGGAAATAAAACTGAATATATGTAGAGTACAGTTTGATGAGTACTCTAAGTATCAAATTGATGGAGTAAAATTTGATGAGTTATGACATATACCTATTCCCATGAAAAGATTAACATAATCAGTGCAACGAACATATCTGCCAACTCCAATAGTTTCATCATGACCTTTTGTAATATCTATTTCTACTCTCCTAGGCAAGTACTGATGTGCTTTTTAATCACTAAAGATAAGTTTATATTTTCATTTTTTGTTTGTTGTGTTTTGTTTTTCGACCATATCTGGCTGTGCTCAGCGCCTAGTCCTGGTTCTGTGCTCACGGATCACTCTTAGCAGTCTTGGGGACCCGAAGGGGTGTCGGGGGTATAACCCAGGGCCACTACATGTCAGACAAGTGCCTTACCCATGTACCATCACTTCAGCTCTGTTTATATTTTCTAGAATTTTACAAAAACAGAGTTATGTATTGTATTTGTTTTTGGTTTTTGTTTGATTGGTTTTACTCTTTTATTTTTGGTGACCACACTGGTGATGCTCAGGAGTCATTCCTGACTCTGCACTTGGGAATGACTCCCAGCTGTGTTCAGACGACCATATGGGATGCCAGGGATGGAACCTGTCTCAGCCATATGCAAGGCAAGCACATTACCCGCTGTACTATGGCTCTGGCCCCATCGTTTTTGTCTGATTTCTTTCACTTTGGAATTATATCTGGATCGTTGCATGTGCTAAAAGTATAACCCCTTTCATTGCTGACTAGTATTCCTTTATATTGTTCATTGTTTATCCATTCACCATTTGCTGGACATTTAAGGCATTTCTAATTTGGAGGCTGTAGAGATTGTATAGTGGGTAGGGCACTTGCCTTGCGTACTGCTGACCCAGGTTCAATCCACAGCATCCTATATGACCCTCCATCCCATATGATTTACTCCACCAGGAGCAAATTCTGAGTGCAGAGCCAGGAGAAGGCCCTGAGAAGGCCCTGAGTATTGCTGGGTGTGACACCTCCCCACCCAAAGAACGTGTTTCCAGTTTTTACCGTGAACAGTGACAAAATAACTCTTATGAGTAGCCATATACGATATACTTTCACTTATACTGAGGCATACTTTATAGTAGAATTTACAATCATTTGGGAGGAGTGGGAAGCAACGTCCATCTCCAGTGTTTGGTCGTCCCTCCTGGCCATAGTTGGTGGACCGCGTGATGCTGGGGAGCAAACGTGGGGCTTCCACACTTATAGCATGTACTTCACTTCTCTTGTTGGCCCTAAATCTCACAATCTTGTAGTATATAATCCTCCAGATCCTCCAGATCCACCCAGATCCTTCCACCCAGATATAATTCTATTGTGTAAAAATGTACAGTATGCAATTTGATGTATGTGTAATATTATGGTCACATAACCACGAGAATCAAGCTGTAGAATTAAGCTATAGAGCAATTCCCTTGCCTCAAAGTGCCATTTCCTTCTATTTTTAATGCCTAGAAACCACTTATCTCTTAGTGTTCTCTTTATTTTTTTTCAGGGGGAACACTGAAAAAAATTAGAGATTATTCTTGACTCTACACTCAAGGGTCACTTCTGTGCTTTGGGGACCATATGTGGTGCCAAAGATTGTAGCCCAGGCTGGCCATGTGCAAGACAAAAGCACTCTATCCTCTTTAGTATCTCTCCTGCCCCAGTGCTGTTTTCTTAGATATATTTAGGGGGCAGGGTCTCATCTGGCATATCCTGCTATACACCAGGAACTAGTCCTGGCGGTGCTTGGGGAACCATATGGTATGCTCAGAATCAAACCTGGGTTCGTTACATACAAGGCAAATGCCCTATTTGCTGTGCTCCAGCCCCTAGACTATTTTTCTAAGGTCCCTGCATGCGCAGTTTTGTACCTGGCAATGAGACCCAGTTTTATTGATGCATATGATGGTACTTCATTTCTTCCTATTGCTGAGTAGTATTTCAGTGTGTGAAGGACTCTTATTTGTATGGCCATCTGGTATACATTTCAGTAGCTTCCCATTTGGGGAAATTATTAAGGAATTGTCCATGAACATTCCCACACTAGCCGTGTGTATGAGTGTGTGAGTTTGTGCATTTTAGTTCTCATTTCCCATGAGTAAATGTACAGGAGAGGAATTGCTGGGTCATAAAGTGAGCATATGCATAATTTAAAACGTACATTGGTTGCCTGCCAGGAGTCATGCCAGGACACTCCCACATCTTGTCAGCTCAGTGTTCACAGAGGGTGGTGCCCATTTGTGGTGCTTGCAAATATCTGGCTTTTAGTAGAGCTGGAACTTAGGAAATCACTCTTGCATTGGGAAACACAGGCAGCACAGCTTTTAGGATCATGCTTAGCATATGTGGGGACACAGAAAATTAACACTTGTGATCTATGCTCATAAGGCATGCATTGTAGGCCACTGCATCATTCTGGTTTTGGGTTTTGTTTTCTGCATTTTTTTTTTTTGGTGGGGTCACATCAGGTGATGCTCAGTGCTTACTCCTGGCTCTGGACTCAGAAATTACTCCTGACTCGGCACTCAGAAATTACTACTGGCTATGCACTCGGGAATTACTTCTGGCATTGCTCTGGGGACCACATGGGATGCTGGGGATCGAACCCGGGTTGGTCACATGCAAGACAAATGCCCTACCAGCTGTACTTTCGCTCCAGCTCATTCGCTTGTTTTTTAAAATTTTTTAAAACTTTTTGATCACACTCAGAAGTGCTCAGGGTTTACTCCTAGCTTATTGCTCAGGGTTTGCTCTGAGTGGTGTTGAGGGAATTGAACCTTGAGCCCATTTGAGCTGTCTCTCTGGTTCCTTTTCCTCTTTTTTTCTTCTTTACCCCCAATCCCCACCCCTCAGTCACACCTGGTGGACTCAAGACTATGCAGTGCCAAGGGAGTGGAGTTCAGAGACTATAGTTGTAACCTTAGGGGTTTATAATCTGCTTGGTTGTGGTGCTTGTACCAAGTAACGGTGTTTGCAGGAGTAGGCCTGCCACACACTTTAGTTGTGGTGCTCGCAAAGATTCTGGTTAGAGCACTAGGCAGGGTGACTGAGGTTCTCCTATGAGTGTTCGCCTGAAGTCACAGTCCTGACTGTGCTGTCCACGTTATCTTTCCTTCATGCACACAGTGCTCCAGGGATCACAATGCTGCTATAGCATTAGGGGCCCCAGTGAGCAGAACTGCAGGGACCAAGTTCAGCACTTATGGCACTCTGGATTATTCTTGCAGCCTCACATTTGCAAGGCAGGCAATTTGCCATGAACTGGAGCTCGAACCCAGGTCAGCTACACGCAATGCAAGCACCATATCTGCTGTGCTCTCTTCTCCATTCCCCCTTCACCATTTAGAACAGTGTTTCTCAACCTTTTTCTAACTGTGGCCCCCTCCTGACCTTGTTTTCTTCCTGTGACCCCATATCCTATCTCTATTCTAGTTGTGGAATATCCTGGGGTCCCACAATGGGGTACGAGGCTCTTAGGCGAGAAACGTGGATTCAGATCACCTTTTCTTCACTATCCCTGGATTCTGGCACAGCCTCCTGAGACAACTTTTCTGCTTCCAGGCTTTACTTCTCTCCAATCAGATCTCCAAACTGAAACCCAAGCACAAAATTCTCACTTACTTGCTTAAGGAGTGGGTTTTTTTTCTGCCAAAGGCCAGGCAGATTTTTAATAACATCATTCATGGGCCAGACAATACAGCCAGTCTGATTGAGGGGAGCTGATGAGAAGCTTCCATATCTGTCCTGTCATGTATCAGGATCAGACCACATGATTTCATGGGCCTGATACAGCCCACAGGCAATATTTTGCCCACATCTGACTCAGGATTCCCAATGTGTTTTCTGAGTTAGACACTCCAGCAGAGATTCCATATCCGGCACCGCTTACATGCATGATCCTGACTGCTCTGTGGCAACAGATTTCTGGCCACACTGCAACCAGTTGTATGAGCACTGCAGCCAAGTGTGAACAACACCCAGTCATTGCAACAACCGCTACGAAAGGGAAAAGAAGAGGAAGCTTTGAGCCAAACTGTTCCTTGTGTTTCCCATGACTTTCTCTTCCAGCTCTACCCCTAAAGGTCATGTAGAGTGACTTCCCCCAAACAATCCTTCCAGAGTTCTTTAGCCTTTACCCCTGTGTCCCTAGTAATCCATGCCAAGCCCATTCACATATTCAACAAATAATGACTGTACCCTTGCTAAGTGCCAGTCCATTTCTAGGGCCTAGAGATCAAAATCAGTGGAACCATCTGGATAAAGTTCTTACGATTCTGAAAGTCTAATAAAGAAGTTGTAAAATAGGTAGCACTGTAGCACTGTCCTCCCGTTGTTCATCGATTTGCTTGAGCGGGCACCAATACTATCTCCATTGTGAGACTTGTTGTTACTGTTTTTGGCATACTGAATAGCCATGGGGAGCTTGCCAGGCCCTGCTGTGCGGGCAGGATACTCTCGGTAGCTTGCCGGGCCCTCCGAGAGAGATGGAGGAATTGAAACCGGGTCAGTAAACAAAATTATATGGTATGTTTGAAGAGAAAATAAGAGCGGGCCAGGCGCGTTCTGATTTAAAGAAAGTGATGCCAAAAGTTCCTTGAGGAGATATCAAAGGTGGGAGGCTGCAAATGGGACACAGGCTGGCCAGGCCACAGGTTGCAGAAAGGAGAACTGCAAGGTGACCACAGCTGGGAAATGAGGGAGATGAGTCCGGGAGGCTAAAGTGGCAAATTCTCTCAAGCCTTTTAGGCCACTACATGGATTTTTTGGTGTTTGTTCCGAGAGGAAGTCTTTAGGAGGGACATAATCTGCTTGATTTGTTTATTTTATTTCCGGGCCACACCCGTCGGTGCTCAGGGCTTATTCTTGGCTCTGCACTCAAGGATCATTCCTGGAAGGACTCAGGGCACCAACCACATGGGGAGCCACCGCAGATAGAACTCAGGACAATTGAGTGCAGGGCACAGGCCTGAGAGCTATACCATCTCTCCATGCCTACTTGATGTTTTAAACATCTGACTGCAATGTGAGAAACAAAACAAAAGAAGGAAAGTGCCACCGGGAAGCTATGGGAATAGCCCAGACAAGACCATAGTGGCGGGTGTGGAAATTTAAAATTAACATTTGTGTAATTCAAGTTGCAGCATTGATTTCCACTGAATGCATCACTACCACCCTTCTGTGGTGGGGGTTTATTCAGTCTGGATTTCAGACACCGATCAAGAAGGAGGGAGGGAGGGATGCCTTGAGGTTACCAAGGAGACATAACGTCATGGCTCTGCAACTCAAAGGCGGTTCCAGGCCTTTCGGCCTGTGGCGCAGCATTAATTCTGGAGCCCACCGGCAGCTTCCCCAAGGACCATGCGCAACAGGCAAGCTGGGGAGCCTATGGAAGACACAAGACTCGGGCAAGGCTGCAGGAGCGCACCCCGGGAATCGTAGTCCTGCTCGCTTGCGCAGGCGCCCTGCGCCCTTACTGGGCTTGCGCGCGCAGCTCCCGCAGGTCGGGCTCCTAGCAGCGCGATGCGGTGCCTCGCTGGACCAGGTTGGATGCAGCCCCGGTGCAGGTATTGGGAGATCCCAGGTTGTCGGTAGCGGGCGGCGGCCAGATCGCCGGTGCCGAGGCCTCCCCTGGGACGAGTCGGGGCCGCATCTGCCGACCCCTCAGGCTGCAGTTTCGGGGCAGGCGAAACTTTGGGGCGGAGGAAGGCGCTCTCCCTCGCTCCGCTCCATCCTCTGTCTCTCTGCACCTAGCATCTGGGGCGGGAAAATTTCTGGGTGTGTTCTTGGAGAGGGATGGGGGGACCCTGGGAAGAACTGTCCCCTGTGTTGCAGGGTATTTCGCCGCGTCGCTTTTTGGACTTCCCTGTAACGCGCCCGCCGTGGTGATCGAAAACGGTCCTGATGCAGTGCTGGGCTGGGAAAGGGAAAATCCCCCTCCCCGTCGCCCACCTTTGAGAACTTTCTGTCCGCGTCACGTTTTCGCGTGGCCTCAGTTGTAGCTCCCCGGAGACGCAAGTGACTCTCTCAGTCCACGCACACCCCCTGGTGTCCCGCGCGGTGCCCTCGCAGGTGCCCAGTATTCGGAGGAGGATGAAACGGCTTCATGCAGGATGCGCTGCGCGTAGCTGGCTCTGCGCTCCGGGGCGTTGCATTGCTATTGATGCGCGCCCACGCACTGACCGTACTCCAGCCCCCCTCCCCGTCTCGGGTGCGTTATTTCCAGGGTGTTCCGTAAGGATGCCCTTCCCACCCACCCACCCCCACACCCCCTCCAGCCGCCGCACGCCAGAATCCGAATTCTTTGTAGAGAGGATCGGTTATGCTTAGAATGCTTAGAATGCAAGTACGCACGCTTGCAATCCCTGCAAAGGAGCTGGTGGGGATCAGAGAGCGTCACGCAAGGGAGTGTGTGTGCGTGTGTGTGTGTGTGCATGGGTGGGTGGGTGGGTGTGGTGGGGAGGGGGGAGAGGCAGGCAGCTTTAAAGCAATGAGTGCAAGTTTTGTTAGCAAAGAGGAAGGCTAGGAATGGTGATGGCTGTAGTGGTGGGCAAAGGGGCTGGAGCCTTTCTGGGGATAGGCAGATGACACCTGTGGGCTGATGGCCGCTGTGCTCCCAAGGGTTCCCTACAGCATAAGAGGTGACGTCATTGGGCAGGGGCTATGGATCATCTGCAGCTCTCATCCTGCCTGGCTGCAGCTCTGGAAAATGGAGGCAATCGGGGAGTGATTAGACCTTATTTTTCATATTAGAAGGCATCCCCACGGGGCAGCAGGATTTTGGGCTTCAGAAGACTGGACGTAGGCTACAATGCAGATGCTCTTATGAATGAAAACCACCAGCAGGCGGTTATTGATTGTGCGAGAAAGCTGAGACCCAAATAGGAAACGGACCTTCTGAGTTTAGTGGCTGGGGAGAGCGGGTGGCCATTCATGAGAGGGCAGGCATTGCTGAGTGGGTTTGAATCCGGATCCCCTCCTGGCTAGGAGCCCTTTCTAATAGGATTTGTTTGCGAGAAATGTTACATTGCAAGAAACTGAAGTACCTCCCTAAATAACTCGTTCCTTTTTTTTTTTTTTTGAAGTAAAACAGATTTTATTTGGAGGGTTTTTGAAGGTGTGCATGGGGAGAAAGAGGGGGAGAGAGAGAGAGAGAGAGAGACAGAGAGAGAAAGAGAGAGAGATGCACTGAAGAGAATCCACGCTTCTCCAAGGGCGGAGAGACACCTACACACATCCCAGCATGAGATAGGAAAGCATGAAAGTACACATCTCAAGAGGGGAGAAGATGCGGGTGACACACATGCTCAGGCAACACATGTGCTCGGGCACCACATGTGCTCGGCCACGTGGGCTTGGGCAGCATATGTGCCACTCGTTGCTTTGTCATCTACACAATATCTATCTATCTATATATACACACACATATATATTCTCTTGTTAGTTGGGACTGTTCTTGTTCGTTAAGAGTTTGTACTTGTTTTAAAATATTGGGACCAAACCAAGAACAATGCTTTTAGGATTAACTCTGTGATTTACTTATTTAATCAATATCTGATGTTTCTGGACAGTTTCTGCAAGACCTTAAACTGAATCCTGGGAACACCTGTGGCACATGTTGGTGGACTGCACTTTTATTCAACTAGCGTCCATAGGAGACGTGGTTCCTGCCGGTGGTGTACTTTACAAGCTCTGGTGCCCTTGAACAAGATGGCAGCCGCTTCCCCAGACCCTCAAATTCCAGCCTCAAGCAAACAAAATGAGATCCTAAAACCAAATACGGCTGGGGACAAAGAAGCTCTCCTGCGAAGAGACCCCGTTAGCTCAGAGTCTTTCCGACAGAGATTCAGGTGGTTTTGTTACTCAGAAGAGGCTGGACCCAGAAAAGTCTTGAATCAGCTCTGGGCGCTCTGCACTCAGTGGCTGAGACCGGATATCCACACAAAAGAGCAAATGTTAGAGCTTTTGGTGTTTGAGCAATTCCTGGCCATTTTGCCAGGGGAGATGAGGATTTGGGTGAAGACTCAGCATCCTTACAATAGTGAGGAGGTGGTGACCCTGATAGAGGATTTGACCCAAATGCTTGCAGTCAAGGAAGGTGAGATTTCTCAAGTGGGGAGGAAGCGGGCGGGTGTCCACAGGATAAGCCTGAGGGAGCAGAGATAGCACAGCAGGTGGGGCACTTTCTTTACATGTGGCTGACTCAGGTTCCATCCCTGGCATTCCTTATGGTCTCCTGAGCACTGCCAAAGGTGATTCCTGAGCACAGAGCCAGGAATTACTCCTGAGCACCCTTGGGTATGGCCCAAAAACAGCAGAAAAAAAAACACGAAAAACCAAAGTATAAGCATAAGCTCTCCATAAGAAAGTGTTTTGATAACAAGACTAGCCGTGGCCTAAGGTTGGATTTATTTTTATTTATTTATTTATTTATTTTTTGCTTTTTGGGTCATACCCAGCGATGCTCAGGGGTTACTCCTGGCTCATGCACTCAGGAATTGCTTCTGGCGGTGCTCGGGGGACCATATGGGATGCTGGGAATCGAACCTGTGTCGGCCATGTTGGCTGCGTGCAAGGCAAACGCCCTACCCGCTGTGCTATCGCTCCAGCCCCCTAAGGTTGGATTTAAAGGGGCCCTACCTTTTCCTTTATTACCCTGAGCTAACAGTCTATAGTTAAGGAGACCCCCGAGGCTACATAGTTAATTTGTTTTTTTTTTTACATAGTTAATTTGAAGTAGACTACGTATCTTACATGAGTGCGGTCCTGATTATGATCCCTGGCACATCCACACAAAAAGTGTCCCATTGTCC
Organism: Sorex fumeus; assembly: GCF_029834395.1. Taxonomy (NCBI): domain Eukaryota; kingdom Metazoa; phylum Chordata; class Mammalia; order Eulipotyphla; family Soricidae; genus Sorex; species Sorex fumeus. The sequence goes on from NW_026606091.1 coordinate 46,362,212, forward strand.
CATCTTCTCTGTAGTTTGGGGTGAGGATTAAGCAGGAGAGGGTGTACATGGTGAGTGCCCTTCACTTTGGGCAGGAGGGCACCTTACACTCTAGGAAGAGAGAACTTACTGTGCGAACACTCAGATCACCAGCAAAGCCTCTAGCCCTGGCTTCACGTCTAGTTGCAGTTGTGTGCAGGAGCACTTCTCCCGAATGGTGTTGCCCACTCTCTGAAATGACATACTCTGTGTGGGTTTGCACGTTATGTTAGCTGCATGATATGTGGCTGGTGCAAATAAAGAATTGATTTTTTTTCATTAAATTTAAAGAGCCATATAGCAAGCAGTTGCCCTGTTGAGTAGTGTAGTTTCACAACCTTAGGGGGATCAGTTGAAATACATTTTCCTACCTTATTATAAATTACAAATGTGTAGGGTCTAAACTGATTGAGATAATTATATTACTATATGATATTGAGAGGGATAGGATAACCCTTTGAAACATGTGGCTCAGCGTTTCTTTACCCCGGGGCTCAAAGGCCAACCCTATTGGTGCTTGGGGCCATGGCTACACTCAGGGTCGTGGCTGGGAAACAAACTCACGGTGCTGCACAAGTGAATCATATAGTCTTCCCCGTGAGCTTCCTCTCTCACCTTGTGGTTTAACTTTCTCTCTGGGTTGGGAGGGGCTCCCAAGTGGTGCTCAGGAGATCTAGGGGTACAATTCTCAATCAGTTGGCCATCAGTTCAGTGAAGGATCCCAAAGATGCAGTGACGCTTGGGTTTTGTGTTGTGGGGATACCTGGGCCATCCCAGTAGTGCAGGAGGCCTCCAGAGTCAACTCACCCATGCTGGGAGCCTCAAGGCCTACAACACATAATGTTCAGAGGACCTGATGTGCCCTTACTGCCTTTCTATCTCCTTGCGTCCTTGTAGTTTAACTGTATATAAAAATTCCCCTAATATTGGGCTGGAGAGATAGCACAATGGGGAAGGAGTTTGCCAGGCAAGCAGCCTGCCCAGTTCCAGGCCCCAGCACCACATACGGTTCCCTGAGTATAGGAGTAAACCCTGACAACTGCCAGGTATGACACAGATAAACAAATCCCCCAGAACCCCAAAGCGCCATTTTGCCATGATGCATTTTTAAAATAATTATTATGCAGATTAAATGCATTAAAACTGGGTGCGTAGGGCTGGAGACATGGGGTAAAGCTCTTGCCTTATATGCTGCTGACCCTGGTTAGAGTCCCAGTACCCCATAGAGTTGCCTAATACCACCAGGGGTTACTACTTCTAGGAATAGCCCCTGAGCACCACTAGCTATGTGAAAAATAAAAACTGAATGCCTGGAATGAAAGAAATTACACTTTTTGGTGAGATTAAAAATTGAAAGACCTTTTATGGGGCTAAGGGGAGAAGCTGGGATTGCAGTAGGAAACTATATCTCTGCCAGTTCTATTTTTGATTTCTTGACCTTTTTGCCCCCTCCCTCCCCCCAAAGCTTAAGCCAAATATGAGAATTTCTAATCTGAAGAATCCATTTAAAAGATTAAGCTATTTGGGAGAACTTCCAGGCTGGGAATTTATTGTGAGGGTCCAAGGATGCAGTGCTGCTTGGGCCACCCAGACCATATAATGCCTCTGCTGGAGCGTTAGCACAGCGGGTAGGGTGTTTGCCTTGCACACAACTGACCCAGGTTTGATTCCCAGCATCCCATATGGTCCCCCAAGCACCGCTAGGAGTAATTCTTGAGTGCAGAGCCAGGAGTAACCCCTGTGCATCGCCAGGCGTGACCCAAAATAACAAACAGATCATATAATGCCTGGAAGACCAAGTGGTGCCACAGATCAAACTGGAGTTGGCTGCTCTGGCCCAGGCTTGAACTGTCGCTCCACCCCTGCCCCCCGCCTCTTCCTAGAGCCAGTCTCTCAAGAATCTCAAGAGGAGAACCCTGAAGGAGAACAAATTGATTCTGTCCTTTCAAGTACTGACTCCCAGGTAAGCTTCCTTTCATTGGCTTTCTTTTGTGTCATTGTAAAAGAAAATTATTATGAGCAGGGGGTGGGGGGTATTATCTTGGGTTGTGCTCAGGGCCTACTCCTGGCTCTGTGCTCAGGGGTCACTCCTGGCAGGGCATGGGGAACCATAAGAGATGCTGAGTATTGAATTTCAGTCTCCTCATATAAGGCAGGCACCTTACCTGTTACACTGTTGCTCCCCCAACTCTAAAAGAAGTTTACTGTTAATAGCAGTACTGGGGGCAGGGAAGCTGGGCCACCAGTGCTATAGCCTGTGGTACAGGGAGGGAGGGAATATGGTGGATTGGACCATCTCAGTCCATCTCTCCATCCCTTAGAACTATCTTCCAGGCCCTGGTTCTCATCCCTTTGTTCCTTTTTGGAGACACAGCTGGTGGTTCTGGCATGATTCTTGGGAGCTTTTCCCAGTGGTGGGCTGGAGCGATAGCACAGCGGTAGGGCGTTCGCCTTACAAGCGGCCAACATGGCCGACCCGAGTTCGATTCCTCCGCCCCTCTCCGAGAGCCCGGCAAGCTACCGAGAGTATCTCGCCCGCATGGCAGAGCCTGGCAAGCTACCCATGACGTATTCGACATGCCAAACATAGTAACAACAAGTCTTATGATGGAGACGTTACTGGGCCCGCTTGAGCAAATCGATGAATAACGGGAGGACCGTGACCGTGATTCCCAGTTGTGCTCGTGCTCGTGGGATGGTGCTTTTCCATGCACTCCAGCCCTCTGACCTGTAGCTGTACCTCCACCCCCGTTTTCACTCTTAAGCGAATGGAGCCCTGACTGAGTGTTCTAAAGATGTTAGAATAATTAAGACCGTGTCCTTTTCCCATTCTTCATGATCTTACAACTCATTCTTCACATGTTATTTTATTTTGGTTTCCTGAACTTGCCACATGTGTTACTTTAATAAAAATGTTTTACAGGGATTGGGAGATAGTAGAGCAGTTAGAGCACATGTCTACTGTGTCCCAGACCTGGGTTCTGTTCTCAGCACCACATGGTCTTTTGAGCATCGATGGGCACAACCCTGGAAACCTCTAGCACTGTTGGGGTGACCCTGAATCCCCAGCCCTCTAGGGCCCAAGAACCATCACAACCTCATGCCCTTACACTGAACCAACAGCCTAGTTGGCCAAGAATATCTGGTAGAATCCATGGCCCCTTGCTGAGCATTACCTGGGAGACCCCACCCTACTCCCCAAAAGCAAGACAATTATTTACTAACAATTATTCCGTATGAAAATAGTTAGGTGGAAATAAAATTTATTTTCTTTATATGAGAGATCCAAAATAAGTCAGAAGACTATGAGCTGATCTAGCTTATTTTGGATACATAGAACAACAAGACAAGCGAATGCAAGGTTTGAAGGAGGAGTACCTAGATTATCCAGGTCCCTGGATTATAGAACTGAGAAAGTTAGGGAAGGAAAGAAATTGGGGGGTGGGGTTTAGGGGGGCAGGATCAGAGCAACAGTGCAGTGAATAGGGCACTTGCCTTGCACGTGGCCAACATAGGTTTGGCACCACATATGGCCCCTCAAACCCCATGAGGAGTGATCCCTGAATGCAGAGCCAGGAGTAAGACCTGAGCACCACTGGGTGTGCTCCCCCTCAAAGAAAAATAACAAACAAAAGAAATCAAGGGGGAGTAATAAGAAACAGAAGGAAGGTAAGGGGTAGGGAGCAGAGGCCTTGGACAGATTGGTGGTATAGAGGATGTGTGGTGAGTGTATATATCTCAACCACAGAACCAAAAAACTGTAAGCAAGAGATCCAAACTACAGTAAAAAAAAGTTTGCCTCAACCACCACACTCAAAAGGAGAGAGAGAACAAAGAGGAATGCCCTGCCACAGTGGCAGGGTGGGATGGGGGGGAGGGATGGGGGGTGGGAGGGATACTGGGATCTGTGGTGGTGGATAATGGGCACCAGTGGAGGGATGGGTATTTGATCATTGTATAATTGATTTGCCTCTTTAGAGGATAGGCTTGGTGGGTAGAAGGGAACTTGGGGACACTGGTTGAGGGAAGTTTACACTGGTGACCAGTTGTGTTGGAGTATTGTTTGTCTGAAGCTCAGTTAGGAATAACTGTAATTCATGGTGCCTTGAGGAAGAAAGGAAAGATGGAGGGAGGGAGGGAGGGAGGGAGGGAGGGAGGGAGGGAAGGAAATCTACAAAATAAAAAACAGTCCTCACAATACCAGTAAAAAGCTAAAGGTATCTAAATGCATTGGTATTTGCGTTTTCTGAATGCTTTAGCTATTGTGTAAGATGATAAAAATGACATATATCAAGGTCCTGGGGATGTGGCTCAGGGAATGCTGACAACCATCAGAAACTGGAAGAGGCCAGGCCCGGAAAGATAGTACAGCAGGCAGGACGCTTATCTTGTGTACAGCTGATCAGGGTTCAGTCCACAGCACCCCATGTAGCCCCCCAAGCCCTGCCAGGAGTGACTCCTGAGCACAGAGCCAGAACTGAGCACCACTGAGTTAAGGCAGGAGGGGATTGGGGGGGAAGGGAGAGAGAGAGACAGACAGAGACAGAGAGAGAAGAGAAAAAAGAAAAGAAAAAGACGGGAATATATTCTCCCTCAGAACTTCAGAAGAGCAGCTCTGCCTCCACCTTGATTTCACATTTCTGGCATCCAGAATTGTGAGAGAATAAATCTCTATTGTTTTAAACCACCAAAGTTATGGTAATTTGTTTCCATGCTCAGACAAAGCTATTATAAGTGCTAATAGCCATTCTGCTGTCTTTTAAAATGCCATGCACAGAATACTCCAGAAAGTGTATTTCAGTGAGTAGGTATACTTTCTAGCAATTGTGAGTATATATTACTGAACACCGGTTCTTGTTTGATGTTGATAGGAAATAATTGCTACTTGTAAGTAATTGGAAATTAAAATTTGGAATGTGCTACTGATGTTACTGTTTTTATTATTGCCTGTAGTTAGCTTACATTAATTCTGCAAATTTGTGGTTTGGAAATGTACGTTCTATCAGTCATTTAGTGTTTTTCTTTCAGCCCTGGACACCAATGTGTTAGACATCCCAGAGGGTCCTTGAACAGTGTTTCATAGGACTAAATGGAAAAGGCCAGGATCGTGTCATACCCTTGCTCTATGTCACTTATAGTTGTCATAGAATCCAGTTATTATGTAAATTGAAATCTTAAATACTTGAGTCACTGTCACTGTCCTCCTGTTGTTCATCGATTTGCTCGAGTGGGCCCAGTAACGTCTCCATTGTGACAATTGTTACTGTGTTTGGCATATCAAATACATCACGGGTAGCTTGCCAGGCTTTGCCGTGGGGGCGAGATACTCTCGGTAGCTTGCCAGGCTCTCCAGAGGGGCGGAGGACTCGAACTCGGGTCGGCCATGTTGGCTGCGTGCAAGGCAAACGCCCTACTGCTGTGCTATCACTCCAGCCCAAATACTTGAGTACTATCAAGAATTGGTAGTATATATGAATTGTGTGAGTACATAATCAAAACCATGTTATATCCTAATTACTTCTCTGAATCCTTGGTATCTCTGTGACCTTATCCAGTGCACGAAAGACTATGTTTGGTTTTCTAGGGACCCCTGACATTGAAGGATGTGGCTGTGAACTTTTCCAGAGGAGAGTGGAGGAAACTGGAGCCTTTTCAAAAAGAACTTTATAAGGAAGTGTTGCTGGAGAGCTGTACGAACCTCGAGTCTGTGGGTAAGCCGACCCGAGTTCGATTCCTCCGCCCCTCTCGGAGAGCCCGGCAAGCTACCGAGAGTATTCGATATGCCAGACACGGTAACAACAAAGTCTCCAATGGAGACGTTACTGGGCCCGCTCGAGCAAATCGACGATCAACGGGAGGACCTTTACCTTTTTTACCTTTTTATTATAGAAGATTTTGTGCTGTATGAAATATTTTAATGGTTTTAGCTGGGGCAAGGAAGGGTGATACAGTGATACACCCAAGTCTGACTATTCGTCCTAAAGAAGTTCTTTTGTGTAGCGTTTCTGCCACAAAAAAAAGGCTGCTTTATGGAATGAGAAATGGTTACCATTATGTTGCTGTCATTAAGACCATCCCTTTCGTCATATTTCCCGCTCAGGCTCCATTTTTGCTGTCTGTATTTAACAGAATGCTCTCATTCCTGGAGACCCTGAGGCTAGTGTGAATGCTGGAAGCTTTTTTGCATGCATAACTAGTCATTTTATATTCTTTTCTCTGTGAGCAGGCTTTCCAGTTTCCAAGTTAGATTTGATTTCCCAGCTAAAGTGTATTAAACTACCATGGCTGCTGGACCAAGACACCTCAGAAAGCTCCAGACCAGGTGAGTTGGTGAAAAGTTGATAATGAAATTGCAACAGTTGCTTACAACGACCTGGAAAGAGGGGAGGAAATGGTGGGTGGACCAGCTGTTAAATATCTTGCCTTCCTGGTATGTTCATTTTAATGGGTATATGCCAAGATGTGATTAGTTATGATGGAGATTTATTAGTGAGAAATCCGGTAAAGGAAAAAGGGGAGAATACTGGGGGGGGGGGCTATAAAATCTGATAGTGCATAAGGCTGGTCTATAACCTGTGAGGGAAAGGTGACAGAAGAGATAGAAGTAGGAAGGGAGAGAGGGAATGATGGAAGGTTGAGAAGAGTCCTAGACTCTTACTGTTCTAAGAAAGTTTTGGCAAGATCAAAAAGGAGTCCTTGAGTCACAGTCACCTCAAAGGAGTCCTGCATGACGCATAGAGGTGGACCATATATTCATCCTCTAATTCTGACTGGGAGTGACCTGGGAGAAAATGACGAGCTGTGACTATGGTGATGGATTCATAGCACACTAGTCGAGCCATAAGGTAAGCTTCCCACAGGATGTGAGCTGAGAGGTGCATTTTTATCAACACCACATAGATCGATAACTAAACAAAATGTGTCAGAATTGTATCTGGTATAATAATGGGTTTTAAGGGCTGGGGATGTGTCTCAGAAGTAGACTGCATGCCTCAAATGTGTGAGATCTTGCATTTGATTTCCCATACTGTGGTGGGGGGGTGTGGGGGCAGGAAGGAGAATTGTAAAAGAAGCATGAGAAAATATAGGAATGAGGGTTTAATTAGCATTTGAATTGAATCTTGAAGGATAAGTAGGAATTCACTCAATGGCTATCATGTATAGTATAAGCCCGCTTTTTAAGAAAGAAAAAAAATGTATATATGCATGCATACTTCTAAATACATTTATGTACACAGATTTGGGAAGGGGCACACTTGGTGGTGCTCTGGATATACTCCTGTTTCTGTGCTTAGGGATCACTCCATGGAAGTGCTTGGGGAACCATATGCAATGCCAGGGGTCAAACTAGGGCTGCTGATATGTAAGGCAAGCACCGTAACCTCTGTACTATTTCTCCTGCCTGCATAGATTTTAATTTTTGGTTTTATTTTTGGTTTTGGGCCATACCTGGAAGTACTCAGAGCTTACTTCTGGCTCTGTGTTCAGGGCTCACTCTTGACAGGGTAGAAAGCCATCTGGGGTGCCAGGAATCGAACCTGAGTCAGCTGTGCTGGCTGTGGTTGTGTGCAGGCAACCTGCTGTACAATCTTTTCAGTGCCCCTCCCCATAGATTTTTAATATTTGAAGAACAAATATGTTAACACTGGTTATGAGGAGATATAAATATATATATTAGTCTTCCATTGAAAGGTAACAATGATATATTAAATTTACATTAAAAATAAATATTTATAAGTGGCTTTGTGCTCCAGGAGATATGGAGCTAGAACAATTTGGTTTTTTTGTTTGTTTGTTTGTTGCTTTTTAACTTAATTTTATTTTTATAAAGTTATTCATGATGATTTATTGCAATATTCCAATACCAATCCCACCACTATTACAACTTCCCACCACCATTATTTCCAATTTTCTCAATCATCACCCAATAACAAACCCCAAACCAGGCCCTAAATTATTTATTTCGTGCTGTTTGTTATGAATAATTTGCTAAAAATAATCAAAAAAATTTCCTTAAAAGAAAGTGTGTAGGGGGCTGGAGTGATAGCACAGTGGGTAGGGGTTTGCCTTGCACGCAGCCAACCCAAGTTCAATTCCCAGCGTCTATGTGGTCCCCCGAGCACTGCCAGAGTAATTCCTGAGTGCATGAGCCAGGAGTAACCCTAACCCCTGTGTATTTCCAGGTGTGACCCAAAAAGCAAAAAAGAAAAAAAAAATTGTGTAGACTGTTGTTTCTTACCCTGGAGCAATTAAACCTTCGGATAAGAGATGACTAACATGTTGTTACAGATTAAGCCTTGTGTGTTGGTTGTCTTCTACTTTACATCCCATCCAACGTGGTGCACTACAGCTGGAGCAATTCCGTGGCTTGACTTGATGTTCACTTGTGTTGCTGATCCATTTCTATGCCTGAGGGTGTTGGTGTGGGTGGGGCTGTGGTGCCTTCAGGCAGAAAGGGTAATCTGTCTCCTTCTGAGAATGCCCCAGAGTTTTCAGTCTGGATTCGTCTACCTGGGAATATTCAGCAGCATCATGTTCTTTTCAAGATTAGCTGTGGAGCTGGGTTATTTCTGTGCCAGAATATGCTGAGTATAGGTGGGCATATTCTGCTGGGCTTTCTGCTGGCAAAATGGTGGGAAGAAACACTATTTAAATGTGCAGCTTTCTTATAAAATCATTTATGGAGACTGGAGGAATGGTACAGCAGGCAGGGCACTTGACTGGGTATGGCGTTTTCCTTGCATGTGGTCAATCCGGGTTCGATCCCCAGAATTTGATATGATATCCTGAACCCACTCGAGTGATTCCTGAGCACAGAGCCTGGAATAACTCCTGAACACTGCCAGGTGTGCCCCCAAAACCAAAAGAAAAATATATACAATGAGGGGATAATTAAACCGTAATAAATCTAGAGCCGATTAAAATGATATTGATATTGGGTCCAGATTGATGCCTCAGAGGACTGGAATTCATGCAGTGCCTGCATGAACCCTAAGTTCCATCTCTGACACACACGGCCCTGTAGTATCCCCTGCACCACCAGATTTGAACCCCTCCCCAAATATTATCTTTATGAAGAATTACCAGTGAAATAATTACACATAAAAAAAGTAGCATTGTAATAGTTTTTCTCTTAGCATATGGAAAAAGCTCTTTGATGCTTGAACCCTAGTCTTGCTAGAATGATGTGTTTGTGATAGTGAAAATGCCGTGAGATTGCCTTCTAACTAGTATGAAGTTTTAAGACTTCAGACTATTAACACTGAGGGTTGAAAATCCCACAGTTTAGTTGGGATAGTGTGGATGCCTATTGAGGGGTTGCCATAGTCACAGAACAACATCTCTGATTAACATTTTCAGGGTTTTTATTTGGGGAGGGGTGGGCAGGAGCCTTTGAGCCGCACCTGGTGGTTCTCAGGGCTTACTCCTGGCTCTGCACTCAGGGATCACTTCCTTGAAGTTCTTGTGGGACTATATGGGATTTGGGGTATCAAACTCAGGTCACTCACACTCAAGGCAAGCCCCTTCCCTGCTGTACTATTTCTCTGGCGCCTGTGATTAACATTTTATATAAATTTAATGCTACTTGGCTGCTTTGAGGAGATATAGTATGATATAGGAAGCGAATATATGGTCTTTGGTGTAATGGCAAGTTTAAAAAGGTCTGATAACTTTGGCCAAGCTACCTATAATCTATGTTTTTCACATCCACAGAATGGGTATAATAGGCTGAGAAGAGAGTACAAAGGGCTGGAGTTCATGCTTTGTAGGGAGGAGCCCCAGATTTAGTCCCTGATTCTATATTGCCTAGCACTATTAGAATGATCCCTGGGCACCTAACCAGAAGTAGCTCCCAAGCATCACACCCCCAGAAAGACAGTGGTATGTCTTTTCATGCGTAGTTGTTGCAAAGATCAGTTGACATGCAAAAAAAGTGCATGATATCATACAGAATATGGTATTAACAAGTATTCAATAAATGCATTCACATCATTATTATTGTGTGGAAATAGAATAGATGGAGGAAGACTATGATGGAATCTAATTACAGAAATCTGAAATGAGTGAGAAGCTCAATACTTTATGTATAAAGTACAAACTTCTCATTTCCTCAATATTTTTCCTAACTCCTATGTTTAGAAAATTTCCCAATGTTTTAGCAAACTATTTGAGAAATGTCCAAGACATATTCCTTGTAGCCATTTCTGCCCTTATTCCTATTCTAGTCCCCAATATAGAAGCTTCCTTTTTCACTCAGAAGGAGAATACCCTGGGGGCTGGATCAATAGTACAGTGGGTAGGGTGTTTACTTTGCATGTGGCCAACCTGAATTTGATCCTCAGCATTCGATTTGGTCCCCTGAGCACTTCCAGGAGTAATTCCTGAGTGTAGATTCCAGAATAATCCCTCAGTATCAACAGGTATGAGCCAAAAGGCAAAACAAAACAAAACAAAAAAACAAGGAAATATTCTACTTGTTTCTTTTAGAGTGTGATCCAAGAGGTAATTTGAAAGTGCTTTCTCCAAATGAAGATGCTCTTCTGGAAGAATTGACTTTAGATAACATAATTGAAAAATGCCTAAGAGCTTTTGATGAGAGCGACTCCCCAAAACAGGCCGACAGATTAGAGGAAGATTGTGGCAATGAGGACTTTTCAGAAGTAGCAGTCACACAAAAGAAAACCCAAAAGAGTAGCCATAGGGACAAGGAACTTGACTCAGAAAAAGCCCCCTCTGGAAAAAGTGCCAAACAAACTTCAGTGATACTTAAACACATAAGAGACCATTTAAGGAAGAAATCTCGTAGGTATAATGACAGCAAGAAACCGTTCAGCTTTCATTCTGACCTTGTTTTGAACCACAAAGAATACACTGGACAGAAGTCACTGAAATCTCAGGAGGGCAAGAAAGTCTTGAGTCAGTTTTCATCTCTTTCTGAACATCAGAAGCCTCAGAAGATTCCTCTTGGAGTGAAAAGGCAGAAGTGTAGTAATTGTGGGATCATCTTCGCCCAACGACTGTCGCGTTCCCAGAAAAGACATTGTTTTAGGTGTGAAAAATGTCGCAAATATTTAGATCAGGGTAAAGCCTTAAGTAAAAATAAGAAGACTGCGACTGGAGAAAAATCCCATAAGTGTAGCAAGTGTGGAAAAGCCTTTACCTATAATACCTCATCGGCTGGAAAGCAGAGCCATCACCCTAGGGAAAAAACTGATTTGTGTGATGACTGTGGAAAAGCATTTAATGATAGTTCATCTCGCACTTCACGCTCCTCTCACGGTGGAAAAAAACTCCGCAAATGTGACAACTGTGGAAAATCTTTCTCCGTGAAAACCGACTTGTTGAAACATCAGAGAATTCATACTGGAGAAAAACCCTATCAGTGTAAGGAATGTAAGAGGTCCTTCAATGACCTGTCCTCTTTTATCCAACATCAGCGAATTCATACTGGAGAGAGGCCCTATAAGTGTAAAGACTGTGGGAAGACCTTCACCCATAGCTCATCCCTTTGCAAACATCAGAGGATTCACACTGGAGAGAAGCCCTATAAGTGTGATGAATGTGGAAAGACCTTTCGGCAGAATTCTTGCCTTACCCGGCATCGAAGAATTCACACTGGAGAAAAACCGTATGTGTGTGACTGTGGGATGGCCTTTAGCCATTTTTCATCTGTAATCTATCATCGGAGGCTTCACTCTGGAGAAAAGCCCTACAAATGCGAACAGTGTGAGAAAGCCTTCGCGACCATTTCCCTTCTCAGCCGCCACGAAAGAACTCATTCTGGTGTCAGACCTTATGAATGTAAAGACTGTGGAAAAGTCTTCCGTCAGAGCTCCTCTCTCAATGAGCATCTTCGAACACATACTGGAGAGAAACCCTATGAGTGTGACTATTGTGGGTCAACCTTTACTAGGAGTACAATACTCATCGAGCACCTAAAGACTCATACCAAAACACAATATAAGTGCAGTAAATGTAAGAAGGTATTTAAAAGTAGTTCAGGCCTTATCAGACATCAAGGATTTCATGCTGCTGAGTAATTTTGGAATACAGGAAGAAGTGTGTGTGTGTTGGGGCCTTGGGTGAAATCTGACAATATTCTGCTTTAGTCACCCTGTAAATTCACAAGATATAAATTATCACAGTATTGGTTAGTAGTTGCACACTTGATGACTGGCAGTTAGAAATAATATTGTTTTCCCCATTCACCCCTCTTCTTTGCAAGGGTATTACCTTTCAGATGTAGATTATAATTAGGGTTGGTCAAGTCCTGAGGAAAATGAGCAAACTGGTATGGTATGTGAAAGTATTATCAAGGCCCAAGTATGAATTTGAAAAGGAGAAGGGGGGGTGCAACAGGCCCCTCTGCTAAGTTATTATTTCCATATTTTCCTTTCCCATCGTTGTTCTTCCATTACTGTGTTGCATAATAGAAAGAGATCTTATTATAACCAGATAACTGCATCCCACTTTGCAACACAGCTTGTTGAGGACCCTGGACAAATCGTATCACCCTTTCAGAATTTCTTTCTTTCCTGGTAGAGTGAAGGAATAGAACAAATCATTTCTGTTTTTCTTTGTATCTGACACTCTCTTGAAACTTTGAGAGTAAGCTATTTTTGATTGATTCTGATTTACAAGTCTGTCTAGTAGAAAACTACTCATTGGAGGCTCTTAACTTGGAGCATAGTGAGAATTAAAAAATTCCTTATGAGTATCTAATGTTGGAATCATTAGAGTGCTATAAACAGCAACAAATTAGTGTAGCACAAAAGACATTGTCTTCAGGAAATGCTTTAGTTGGGAAAAGCACCCCAATCTGTTTTTCCTCTGGGCATTGGTAGGGGAATTGGGACTCTTGGAAGGCACGCACTTGAGTCATCTCTGCCAAGAGAGTAACAGTCCTGGGAAAATAGACTGGGGGGCTTGAGCTAGGAGGTTGGCTAGCATAAGGGTACTGAAAACAACTGTTCTGAACAGATTGTCTTTAGTGAAATAGAGATTTTTAAAAGTTTTGCCTTTACTGAGTAGAGTTTCCTGTAATTGTCAATGTAAATATTCTGTGTGGCAAAGTTCATCATCAAATACTGATTATGTGAATTAATTCGCATGAGTGTGCGTGTGTGTCCTGTCCAAGTTGGAGACTAAGGGGCTGGAGTGATAGCATAGCAGGTAGGACGTTTGCCTTGCACGCAGCCCAACCCGGGTTCGATTCCCAGAATCCCATATGGTCCCCTGAGCATGGCCAGGAGTAATCCCTGAGTGCATGAACCAGGAGTAACCCCGGTGCATCGCTGTGTGTGACCCAAAAAGCAAAAAAAAAAAAAACCTACCTAGTGGGAGACTAAATAAAACCTTTGCAAACATTCAAGCTAGAGAGATGGTGGTCTGGACTACCATCTATTAATTTTTAAATTTATTATGTATTTGTTATATGGACTGGAGCAATAGCACAGTGGGTAAGGTGTTTGCCTTGCATGCGGCTGACCTGGTTTGATTCCTTTGTCCCTCTCGGAGAGCCCCGCAAGCTACTGAGAGTATCCTGCCCGCACGGCAGAGCCTGGCAAGCTCCCTATGGTGTATTCGATATGCCAAAAATAGTAACAGCAAGTCTCACAATGGAGGTGTTACTGGTGCCTGCTCAAGCAAATCATTGAACAACAGGAGGTCAGTACTACAGTGTGTGTGTGTGTGTGTGTGTGTGTGTGTGTGTAGGATTTGTTACTATTATTACCAATTTTCAAACTTTAAAAAAATTTTGGCCTGAAGGAATTGACTTAACCCTTGTTTCAGTGGTATGGTTAGCTGGTTTTGAGTAGTAGCTACTATTATTAGATGAGGGAACTGGCTATTCTACTTGCCAAATTCTCTTATACAGCCTGATTTTATTTCATAGGAATTTAATAGGATCCCCCATCATCTGGTGAAAACATGTTCTAAAAATCAGTGAATGCTTCACTGACGATAAACTTGGAGGAAGGAATATAAAAATAAGTCAGAATACATTTTTAGTTGTTTTCTGTTATGAAATTAGATCTTCTGTTTTATTTTGTTTGGGGGCCAGACCTGGCTCTTCTCAGAGTTTCCTCCTGGTTCTGCACTTGCAGGTCACTCCTGGCTAACTCTGGGGACCATGTGATGTGCCTGGGCCAGCCAGGTGCAAGGCAAGTCCCCCACAGACTCTACTCTCTTTCCAGCCCAAGGAATTAGATCTTGAGAGACAAGACTATATAGATATTCATGGATTAGTCTGTATAAATGCCATTTGTGGAATCTAAATAATAATTTCTGACTGAAAAGGAAGGTTAGAACCCTAAATCTGTTAGGTTTCAGCTCATGGCGTTCTGGAGGACATCACTGAATCAACCAAGGTTCAGTGGTTTCCCAACAACGCAAAAAAAAAAAAAAGAAAGAAAAAGAGAAAGAAAGAAAGAAAGAAAGAAAGAAAGAAAGAAAGAAAGAAAGAAAGGAAGGAAGGAAGGAGGGAAGGAGGGAAGAAAGGAAGAAAGGAAAAAGAATAAAGTCAGAAAAATGTATGTGAGCGAAGAGATAGGCTAATACTCATCTGAGACTTGTGAGTATGTGTTCAGTGATTTAATGGGTTTAGGTTTGAGCTGCTACTTCTGAGCAATGTTTTTAATGTGGCACTGCCAGCCCCCAAGCTTGGAGTTCCAACATTTCTATATAATAAGAAGATCTGTGTGGTTATTGCTAAATGGATTAGTCAGGGTCAGTCTAGTCATGAATGAAATATGGCTTGGCTTGTGAGATCCATTGATACTATGTTAAAGGTGGATTTTTGCTTGGGGTATTTTTTCTGTTGTTGTTGTTCTTTTCCATGCAGACCCTGATTTGTTCTTTTCCCAGAAGATCGAACTTAAAGAAACAAATTAATATGTAAACTTCTTAAGACTAAGCTTGTAGGCTGGAATAATAGTACAGTGGGTAGGGTGCTTGACTTGCCTTGAATTGAATTCAATCCCTGGCATCTCATTGATCCCCAGAGCTCTGCCAGGTACAGAGCGAGGAGTAAATCCTGAGCACTTGTGGGTGTGGCCCCCCAAAACCAAAATAAGCTTGTTCCGGGATGTTTGCTAGTTATAGTCACCAACATCTAGAAAGTGAGAATTTATGCCTCCATCAACAGGGAAGAAGCAATTTTTTCAGTTTTATTGAAATAAATAAATTTTATATGTAATAAAGCTACATATAAAAGTCATTTCTTGTGGAGTTCAACAAGGTTCAATGAGTTTTACAAACTCAATTCACTGTGTTGCACAATCATCACCTTAATCCATTTTTAGAATATTTTATCCCCTTAGTAAAAATCCCTCAGGCCATTTATAGTAATTCCCATTTCCATCCCCTTAATCTCCGCAATCCTTAATGAGTTTCTGTGAAGTTGAATTTTCTTTTCCTTTTTTTTTTTTGGTGGGGGCTGGGGGGTGATGATACTCTTGGCTCTGCATTCAGGAATTTCTCCTGGCGTGCTTGGAGGACCCTGTGGGATGACGAGGATTGAACCCTGGTTGGCCATGTGCAAAGCAAACACTCTGCCTGCTTGCTGTACTATCTCTCCAGCCCCCAAGTTGCCTTTTCTTGATATGATTATTATACTATATGTGGTCTTAGATTTTTACTACCATGTTTTTAAGTTTTTCTGTGGTGTAGCATATCAGTACTTTGTTTCTTTTCATTGTTTAAGAACATCCCATTGTATGTGTATACCATATTTTGTCCATTCATCTGTTGAAGAATGAAGGTTATTTCCATTTGGAGGAGTGGAATCATGTTGCTATTAAAATAATGCTGCTTTGATCTTAGTAAGCAAGTTCTTGTTTGGACATAAGCCTTCATTTTTCTGAGGTAGGTACTTCATTGGAGTTGCTGGGTCACATGGTATGTTTTCTGTTTAGCTTTTTCAAAAATTGCCAAGTTGTTTTCCTAAGTACCTGTAATATTTTGCATACTGAATAGCTTTGTGGGAGCATTACTCCTTTTCTGCTTTCTCACCACCTCTTGTAATTATCTATTTTTTATAGCTGTCCCAGTGATTGAAGTGGTAACTCTGGTTTTAATTTGCATTTCATGATGACTAATGATGATGAAAATCTTTTCACGTATTCTCTAACTCCTCATGTATTGATCATTTTTGGTGAAATGCTTATTCAGATATTTTGCCCTTTAAAATTTTTTGTTTTGGGACCTGGAGCAATTGTGCAACTGGTAGGGTGTTTGCCTTGCACACACCCGACTCAAGGCTTTCATCTTTAGCATCCCATATTGTTCCCCAAGCCCACCAGGAGTGATTCCTGAATGCAGAGCCAGGAGTAACCTCTGAGCACCACTCGGTGTGTCCCAAAAACAAATTTTAAAAAAGAGAAAGAAAAAAAGAGTGGTATGAACAATTCTAAAAGTACCAAAGACTTGGAAAAATAATCACTAAAATTTTAGTAATGAGCATAGTAATCCTAGATAAGAAAACACTATATTGTAAAAGAAAAAAAAATCATCACAGGAACCCAGGAACAACTTGAACCTAATTAATAAAAGCAGTTTTAATTACCAGTTAAGCCTCATTGCAGTAGTTTAAATTATGACAATTTATTAATCATTAGCTTTTTTAAGATGCAAGATTCTCTTTTTGTTAACCACTACAGGATGCCTGAATTACTATGTGAATAGTAGCAGCAATGCCAAAGTAATATGTATTACTTTGGTAGTAATGACTTTTCATCCTTTTAATCAGGAACAATCAACACCAGTCAACTGGTTGTCATAAAAATGCTTTAGTTTTCATAAACACACAGTGTGTAAAGTCTCATAAACCTGCTGTATATGAACTCTGAATCTGCCTCCATGTTGTAGAAACCAATGCAAAGAACATTATCAGTTATACAACTTAAAAATAAAATTAAAGTGCTAACAGCAAAAGAGCAGATTAGGAAAATGCAGCTCACTAGGTTCACACTTGGAAATCGCAAAGAAAAAGTTAACTAAAGAAATCAAGCAGAATATATCAAATGACTATGGTATTATAAACTTGAGAACTCAGAGAAAAGTGGTAAGCAGAGTTACTATGATGATCATTTTGGAATCTATACAAAAATCAAAACACATTTTGACACCTGAAACTAAACACGGTATGTCAATTATGTCAGTTTTATATGTAAAACCAGTAAAAATAATGTTATAGAGGCTCTGGAAAAAACAATCAGAGGCCTTCAGCAATCAAGCAAAGGCCCAAGCAAAAGAGAGACTCAAAATGGTAGAAAATAGTATGGAATTTTAACTAGTTTGTCTCACCTCTCCTGCAGAGGTCTCGATCTGAAAGAAAATGCAACCTTGTTCTCAATTCTAACTCTAACTAGAGAGAACACACACAAAAAAAAATCTGATGCGATCACTTTTAAAAATAGGATGCCAGGAGCCAGAGCAGTAATACAGCAGGGAAGGTGCTTGCTTTGCTCATAGCTGACCTGGTTTGATCCCTGGCACCCCATATGGTCCCCTGAGCCCACCAGGACTGATCCCTGGCAGAGCAGGAGTAAGCCCTGAGCACTGCCAGCTGTAATGCCCAAATAAAAACAGAACAAAACAAAACAAAAAGCTAGGAGACCAGGGAAATAATACAGGAGATAAGATGATTTTCTTGCATACAGCCAACCCTGGTCCTATTTCCATAGCAAAACATACGGTCCCCGAGAGAGTAATTTCTCTTCCCTGCCCCTACTTTTTATTCATTTATCAATGGTTTGCAGTATTAAAGCTTCAGAGCTGTAATTTCTCACCTCTCTGAATAACTGTTCTCGCACTAAAGTTCTGGTTCCATCCCTGTCTCAAGACTTCTATTCCAATTTCGTTTTCATCTTGGATTGTTAAAATGGTAATCCACTTGGACAGTTTTTCAATTCCCTCATCCAAGACCTAGAAACACCCTCCTGTTTTTTATTTCCATGGTGTAAGTATTAGATACCACATATAAGTAAAGTCTTTTGTGACTGGCTTATTGTACTTAGTCTGATTCCTCCAGGTTTCATCTGTGTTGTAGCAATTCTGACAGAATTTCTTTCTTTTTAAAGCTGGTAGTACTTTTTTCTTTCCTGTATTGGTGCCTTTAAGTTGCTTCTACCTCGTGATTTTTGTGAATAATGCTGCAGTGTACCTGAGTGTGCATATATGTGTTAGATCCTATTTTCAGTCATTTTGTATATATATAATTGAAGTGGAACTGCTATATGGAAAGAGTGGGGACCCACTGGACTCTCTCTCTGACTCTGTGTGTGTGTTTGTGTGTGTGTGTGTGTGTGTGTGTGCATGCTTTGATACTATCAACCTTAAATATGAAATAGCTGGTTATTTTTCTAGAAAATGACGATATTTTGGGAAACCAAACAGTGTATAATACAGGACATGCAAACTATGTTCAACCATATGCAAGTCCCAAGAGAATAAAGAAGAATTTGCTCTTATGGAGAAGAGTTGGGGTAGGGTAGTGGGGAGGCAGGTTGCAGCCATTGCTGGCAAGGTGATAAAACTTCTACCTCCTATTGGGGTATGTAAAGCACTTTTTTTCTGTCAGAGGAAAGCAGGCACATTCAGGGTAATTTGATGTTGGACACTTTCTGAAGAAAAACATTAATAAGTAAGGTACACTTCATCCTGTTTGGAATTTGTCCCGGGTAGCTAGTGACAGTATATGAGAGCTCCCCCTACAGGCCTTCTTGACTCCAATTTAAATGACACTTCCTTGTTTTGTGTTTTTCTCAGAATCGTTTCTCAGATGTGGAAATGCTTGATCAAAGAGATATTTGCTCTTCTTAGGGTTTTTCCTGCTGTGAAAGCTTTGAAAGATGAGACCTACGGAAGCTATTCACAAAGCCAGAATGAGATAACCTCAGAGCTGCTATGATATGCAGAGTGTTAATGCTGAGGAGGAAAATCTTGTCCACCCTCAGAACACCCTGCTGTGCTCTTTTTCTTGTGAGTTCTTAAGATGAGAGATCCTTCCAGGTTGAAGTCCTCAGGTACCTCTGGCTATCTTTTCTAGATAACTTTCTCTTAGTTTATCTTTAGAAACTCTCTGCAGGACTGATACTCAAGTTGTTTTTAGGCTTTTGTAAAATTGGGATTAAGAACTGTGTTCTGCTCTAAGGTATGGAGGAATGAGTGCTTAATCTCCATTTTCCCTAAGAAATACCTATCATCACGTTTCCATCGGTCAACATCATCAGGCCCTTCTGTAGCCCTTTACGTATCCGGAAGCCTTTGTCTTCAAGTTACCTCTTTTTGTCTCTTTATTTTATTCATTTGAATAAGACACCTTTCCCCATTCCTTTGTTGTCTTGGGAGAATGGCAGCTCTCTCTGTGTCTACTCTTCCTCAGGCTTGGAGTAGCCATTAGTAGTCAGAACCTCGTTATTTGGAGAAAAAGATTTTTATTCTCTACTCACGTCTAGGGCTAGAGCGATAGCACAGCTGGTAGGGTGTTCGCCTTGCACGCGGCCAGCCTGGGTTCGATCCCTCTGTCCCTCTTGGAGAGCCCAGCAAGCTACTGAAAATATCCCGCCTAGCAAGCTCCCTGTGGTGTATTCGATATGCAAAAAACAGTAACAACAAGTCTCACAATGGAGACGTTACTGGTGCCCGCTCGAGCAGATCGATGAACAACGGGAGGACAGTGATACTCATGTTGAACCAGAAATGTAGGTTTCATCTATATAATAGGAAGCTGTGGCTATTGGGAAATGGGTAACTGCTAGTGAGCAGAGGGATAAAATCTGCAAATATTAGTTACAATTTCCCAATCACGATTTCCCTGAGGAGTGTCCTCTTTAAAATAGACTCATATTCAGAAATAAACTCTAGTGTAAAAAGCAGTAGGTGGCTTGCTCTTCCTGCTTCGCCATCTTCCCTGACATCATTCTTTCTGTGTCCTTGATTTTCCTTTTTTTTGGGGGGGGGCTACACACAGAAGTGCTCAGAGCTTATATGTGCTCTGTGCTCAGGGATCATTCCTGGTGGTGCTCAGGGATCAAACTTAGGTGGCCTAAGTCCAAGGCAAATGTCTTACCTGCTGACCTCTGTCTTGATCTCTCTGACCCGTCTTGGATTTTTATCCTGCTTTCTAGGTAATTTCCTCAACTTTATCTTCCAAATCTACTACTACATTTTTTACATGTTCTGTTTCTCTTGTCACATTTATATTTCCAAACATGCTTATGGTTTCAATGTTCCTTTGTTGCACCTGCAGATTTTGTTTTAGGGATGGAGTATTTGTTCCTCTGAGGATGCAATTAGTGTCTTTCAGTGTATTGTGCTCCCTTCATTTCTGTCTTACCTCCAACTTACTTTTTTCCCCCCTGTTTTCTATCTTTCACATCTGAGGCTTTCCTTAAATTTTTGGTGATCTTCTCTATTCTTATTTATAAATTATGTGCACTGCGTAATTTTGATTTTCTGGTGGCTATTTTTAAAAAGCTAAAGGAGAATATGGGATGGGAGGTAAATTTTTTTTTATGAAAAGCGAAAGAAACAGTGAAACTAATAATATATTTATTTTCACCCAGTATGTCCATAATATTATTTCAATTAACATCTGTGTAAAAAATGCTAATATTGGGGCTGGAGTGATAATACAGTGGGTAGGGCTTTTGCCTTGCACACAGCAGACCTGAGTTTGATGCCTGACACCCCATATGGTTCCCCAAGCCCACAAATGAAATACATACCAACCAAACGCATGCACGCATGCACACACACAGAGTAATGCCACATCTAAAAAAAAATATGTATTTGTATCACATCAGCGTATACACTAAATTTTCATTTGAACTATTTGGTCTATATTTTAGGTTTTTAAGGCTTAACGAATTAAGAAAGGATTCACTTAGTTCTTCCAAACATGCTTCATTTTTATTCTAAAAGACTTCAAATAACCAAATCAAATATAAGACATTATTTTCTTTTGATATTTATCTCTACCTAGACAAAATTACTTCTTTTTATTAGAAGGATCTGTATTATTTCAAAGCAAAAGCCTCAAAATACTTAACTGAATTCATCATGTGTTAGCTCACTATTAGTAATATTAAATTTAGTGAGGTATTATATCATAGGAACAAACTGATCAATTTCCACAAATCATTCTTATTTTGCAGTCAGTCTACCCAACACAGTTGATTGCATTTAAAAGTTACATTTTGCCTGTCATCGGAACAGTATGTAAAACCATTTTTCGGTTGCAGTCTATAATTTTTCAATTTTGATTAAAGCCTTGCAACTGTTTGAGAAGTTCATGAATTTTTCCCTTTCGTGAAGTTCACGAGCTTCAAATTCAGCTCATGCAGATGCATTGTGATAGTAGGGAAATCATGAGTCAACTGCACATTGTCTATAAGTGAATATCTAGCAAGCATTCCTTTTGATTTAAAAAAAACTTGAAGTTCTGGGGCTGGAGAGATAGCACAGTGGGTAGGGCTTTTTGCCTTGCACGCGGCCGACCCGGGTTCGATTCCCAGCATCCCATATGGTCCCCTGAGCACCGCCAGGAGTAACTCCTGAGTGCAGAGCCAGGAGTTACCCCTGTGCATCACCAGGCGTGACCCAAAAAAGCCAAAAAAAAAAAAAACAAAAAAAAAAAACACTTGAAGTTCTTACTAGAGGTCATGTTTGTAAAATTCTTTTAGAACTCAACCAAGAAACATCAAAGAATACAACTCACTAAAAACATAATTATCTTCAAAAGTTCCACGGATTGGCAATTTTTTGTACTACTGCTATATATATATACACATACATATATATGTATATATAAATATATTAATTTAATATCTTTATCTCCCTTCCCTTGAAGTCTGCTTCAGAATATGGAACACAGATATTTTCAATATTTATCAAACAATGGAACAAAGCAATGAGGGAAAAATATCTTTCTCTTGCACTAACATTAAATCTAGTATTCAGATCTTTTGAAGTAACATAGTTTGAGTCCCATTCTTTTGATTGAAACTGATTTTTCCTATTTATGAAGAACTTCTTTGACAGATGGATGACTGTCAAAAACTTCTGTTAAAAGTTTGCATTTTTAGGAAGTTAACTGACATTTCTTTGTAAATTTGGAAATTCTATGAGAAAGAGAATACTCAATCTTCACTAGGCAATGTCTTATAGTACATGCTTTAACTAAAGCTAGAAGATATTTGTAAATTTTTAACCAATTGGGTTTCATATTAGAAATTCCTTGCATTCTATGAGCAAAATTACTTAGAGGATTAATTGAAATTTTCAATTTTTATAAACATCTTTACTCTTTTCAAAATTTTCTACATTTCTAAAAGTAAAATAATCATTTATCTCCCCAAATAAGACATTTTGTGAGTGTGTATATAAGAAATAAAGATGTTTAAATGAGTGTGTGTGTATGTATGTATGTGTGTGTAAAAATTAAAGCTTATGTGGGCAGAACCATAGTACAGCACATAGGGCATTTGCCTTGCATGCAGTTGACCCGGGTTCAATCCCCAGCATCCCCGATGGTCCCCTGAGCACTGAGAACCACCGTGAGTAATTCCTGAAAACCACTGGGTATGACCCAAAAAGTCAAAAAATAAAAATAAAAATAAAAGCTTAAAGCTATTTGATAGCTTTCTAAGTATGCAAGCTCAAATTCTGTTTAAATTTGTTTAAATTTGCCCAGGGAGGTGACGTAGTGACACAGAACATGCCTCTTATGCTTGATGCACTGGGTTGAGCCCAGCATAGAAACAAAACAAAAATCATAAAAATGTTTTTATGAGAAATTTAATTCTCATTTTACATGGATGATTAAATACTGTTTTGACTTTTAGGAGAAGTCAATTTATTAATCTCAAATTGTTGATGAAAATGACGGATACTGAGTTTTGTCTTAAGTATTGTCTACTGTATTGACTGTATACAGCTAATATTTCTCATTTTGCTGTGCCTAAAGTAAATCGCAATTGTCACTTGTGGAATGTACACTATCCCTTTCCCACTGTTTACTGTATTGGTTGTAATTCTAACTTCTGTGTTGAATTGAATTCTACGTCAGTAATATGTCTTCATTTAAAATGGGAATGTTAAAAAAATAAAATGGAAATGTTTTCTGTATTAATGGGAAAAATAATTTTAGTATAATTTAAATGGTATCTCAGATTATGATTAGAGGTATAATCTGTGGTCTCATTGTAATTTGTGCTATCTGCATAGATATTCTTTAACATGTGCTATCTGTGTAGAATACCCACGTAAATACATTGTGGTGTGACTTATGTGCACAGAAAATAAAAGTCTGAACTGAATTGGTCTGTTGATAATGACTGGATTGGTGAAGTGTTTCTCTGTAATTCTAAAACTAATGCACATTCCTGTAAAGTACTCCAATACAACAGCAGTGTCCTATGTGATGCAGTACTTCAAGTGAATTGTAGTTCTGTCGAACCAATAAAGTTCTGTTTAATGAAAAAAAGATATTTACTCTGTTTCAGTCTTTGGAATCTTGAAACATTGCACTGTTCCTATTTTCAGGTCTCAGTTACCTTTAAATGGGGACCATATTGGACAATACAAAGTGGGGATGAGCATGGACAGTACAAAGTGGCTGTGAGTGTGGACAATGCGGGGGGGAGGGAGTGGGGGTGAGCACTGCTGGAGAGCTCAACAAATCAAAGAATCTTAACTCAAAAGTCTATTTTCCACAATATCTGCCAACATTCAGAGTTCTTTCAGGATTCTGTAGTTGTGCTGTCTATTCCAGATGGCCCTCGTGGTCCCAGAGGCAGGAAAATCAGTAATTCGGGGGCATTTTACAATGCATATTAGATTATTTAAGCACTGACCTAGAAACAGCCTATACTGATGGGTGCCAGCAGGGTGCAAGTATTTCAGGACACTTGAGGGAAATCACAGGTCTTCTCAGGGGGTTAAAATTTTTTTTTTTTGTGCATTTTCCTTTTATTTTTTAACTGCTTCACTGAACTATGACTCACATACTCTAAAGTTCAGTAATTCTTTTTTTTTTTTTATTTATTGAATCACTGTGGGAAAGGTTACAAAGCTTTCAGGTTTATGTCTCAGTCATGCAAATATCAAACACATTTCCCTTTACCAATACTTATTTTTTACCATGAAGAACAGGGGGTTAAAATTTTATAAAAATACAGTAATAGATTGTCTAGTTCTCACTCTTGGAGAACCCGGCAGGCTACCGAGTGTATCCTGCCCACACGGCAGAGTCTGGCAAGCTCCCTGTGGCGTATTCGATATGCCAAAACCCAGTAACAATGATGGGTCTCATTCCCCTGACCCTGAAAGAGCCTCCAATGTGGCACTTGCTAAAATCTCAGGGCAAGGACGAATGGAGACGTTACTGGTGCCTGCTCAAGGAATTAGATGAACAACGGGATGACAGTGACAGTGACAGTAATAGAATAGTCGCTGACCAGGACAGCGACTACTGTAACTGATAGAATCTAACTATTAGCAAACTGATCTGTTAGATCATTTATTTTGGCCTTGGAGCACTGCGGAGAAAATGATTGTGATAATAAAGATACCATAAACTTGAAAACTGGGGAAGTTCCAGCTTAGAACTCACTTCCATTCTCTTCCATAGGCCAGAAAGAAGCCACAATATTGTGGCTTTTTTTTTTTTTTTTTTTTTTTTTTTTGCTTTTTGGGTCACATCTGGTGATGCACAGGGATCACTCCTGGCGGTGCTAGGGGACCATATGGGATGCTGGGAATCGAACCCAGGTTGGCCGCGTGCAAGGCAAACACCCTACCCACTGTGCTATCACTCCAGCCCCTGTGGCTAATTTTTTGTGGCTAATTGTGGCTCATCTAACAGCCAAGAGGCTGAGTAATAGTTCTTTTTCTCACTATAAGCTTTATGTCACAGTCTTTCCTTCCAATTCCCATGTCTTTTCATTCTTCCCACACACAGACTAAATTTCTTTCCCAAGGGATGGGAAAGTCCAAAGTTTAAACTGGATCAGTGTTGCCATCTCCCAGTCCAGGGTTGGAAGTCTGAGTACACAAGAGCAGCAGGTTAACTGGACATTTACTTCGTTTTGCCTTTAGAACTTTAAAAGATCGTGTCTGTCGATTATTCTTGGAGCAATGCGGCTACTATTTCCCCTTCCCTTCTTTGTGATCAACAAAACTGTTAATGTAAGGGTTTTGTGCAGAAGACATTCCAAACCCACACCCTCTACCAGAATGTCCCCTTCTCTCCACCATTGTCGAAGGTTTCCCCCAGCCCCCACCCCCCACCCCCACCCTCCCTATGCCATGGAAAGCTTAATCTATCAAACTTAATCTCTATGGGAGGTAACTTAACACTTCATCGCTTACTAGTCCCCGGAAATTAAGTGATGTTTTAAATAAATGTGTAATGTGGATATGAAGGGTCTGTTTTTATTTTTAATGACAAAAAGGACAGAAGTCCAGTGTCACAGTGGCAGTAAAATTTTGGATTCTGAAGCCATTATTTCCTTCCATGACCCAGAGGGAGCTCTAAGTGGGCATTGAGATAAGGCCTTATGATTGTTTACTATGAAATTTTTATTCTCTCTTGCTAATTACAGACCATTTAAATATATTTTATTGGGGCCAGAGAGATTGTATGGGGGTTAAGAGATTATAAGCTTGTCTTGCATGCAACTAAATCTCCATTTGACCCCTATCACCACATGTTTTCCTGAACACTGAACTGTAGGCGGCCCTGGAGTACTGCTGGGTGTAACCCAGTGCCCTCCAAAACGAAGAAAACATATAAATAGACATTTTATTGGGACATCAATTTCATTACAATGACTATTTCTTCCATAATGAAACAGTAGACATTTTTCTAAAAGGTTAAAAAGGAAAACAAAAGATCTCAAAATCTCATGTATTATTTTCTCATACTTTCACAATGGTTTTCCCTGTATTATCTCCTTTCAGCATTCCCATGAATGCAGCTGGCATGTTTTCAAATCCTTCAGTGACATATTCGTGGTACTGGATTTTACCCTGTATCAAAACAACAAGTATAATAGATTAGTTCCATACTCTAACTGGCCTATCTACTTTTATTCTCCTGGCAACACATTTGTACATTTGGGGAAACATGAAAGTATAAACAAGGCTTCCAACTCTGCTTTAAAGTCATTCTGGGGCTACAACCCACACACAGAGTCTATGGATGAGATTAAAAAGTACACATAAAAAGAATTTGCTAACAGATGGCCAAAGGCAACAGAACTAAAGAATTTCTGTACAAAAGTGAACTTACCTGGGTGGGAGGGGCCCCTGGGACATTGGTAGAAGCAGCCACTCTGATGTGGTACTAGAACTATGTATGAAACTATCACTTACAGTATTGTAAAGCACGGTACCTCAAGAAAAAGGAAGTCACAGAAAAAATTCGCTGACAGCTATCAGCTCACAGTATAAAAAAACTGGAGAAGCACAACGTATTAAAGTGATAGAGTAAGCGTATTATACAAGGAAGTTGAAGGATGTCGTGAGCTCAGGAGACGTGACAGGGATAGAGGAACAGGTGTCCTTTCAGGGTACTGTCTGCTTCTATCTTTCCAGTTGCCTAACGATGTAGCACCATTACCTCTGTTTGACTCTTGGGGAGGTTTGGACATTTAAATGAAGATTAGAATTTATCTTCCTTTCAGGCCAAAATTTTTTCAGCACGTGTTTGACATTCATTTAAAATGGTGGAGGGAAGGGTTCATTCAAGAACGATTTTTAATTTCTCCTGTTACTTTTAGAGTCTGATGAAATGCAGCGGGAAGGTTGTGTTTGGGGACTACTCCTGGCTTGGTGCTCCTGGTGGTGTTCAGAGGACCATGTGGGCTCCAACATGGGTCTCCTGCATGCAGAGCATGCACTCCAGTTCTTTGGGCTATCTCCAGGCCCTCACTGACATTTTCAGGTTTTATTAAAAGCAGGCTTGTGGGGCCAGAGAGATGATTCTGGCACCTCATATGTTCCCCTACTACTCCCAGGAATGATACCTGAGCATAGTTCCAGAAGGAAGCCTTGAGCACAGCCTCCCAAAAGAGGTCTTATGTGGAGCTGAGTTCACTGATACAATTTATTTCCTGATATAAATCTGGTGATGGTTGGTGACACTTTCTAGATTCATGGAGGGACTGCTTGCATGTTTTCATTCATTTGTTAAGTAGGGAAGCTTGGTTTTAAGTTCTTGACTAGGTGAAGCCAGGGCAATGCCTGGCATCCTACATGGTCTCCCCTGGCTCACCAAGAGTGATTCCCAAGAGCAGAGCCAGGAGTAATCTCAGAGCACTACCAGGTGTGGCCCCCAAACCAAAACAAACCAAAACAAACCAAACAAAGCAAATACATTATTGAGTAGGCCAGGGGCGTGGGTCAGACGAAAAGCATAGGCTATGAGTCTGACCCTGAGCACCTTTTAAAACAAAACTAGAGATAAACCTTTGGCCAGAGAGCACCAGTTAATTTTTGATCTTGAAGAGGTACAAAGAACTAGAAAGGATTTATTTATTTATTTTTGCTTTTTGGATCACACCCAGCAATGCTCAGGGGTTACTCCTGGCTCTGCACTCAGAAATTACTCCTGGCGTGCTTGGGGGACCATATGGGATGCTGGGAATCGAACCTGGGTCGGACGCATGCAAGGCAAATGCCCTACCCACTGTGCTATTGTGCCAGCCACTAGAAAGGATTTAAAGCTATGCTCTAGTTTAAAGGTTAAAAGTATTAACTGAATGTTAATATGCAATAGGGGACGTTAGAATATACAATAAAGAGGTATAGAAAATTGCTATACTATCTTGGTCTCCATTGGAGCCTTTGTTGTTACTGTGTCTGGCATATCGAATACTCTCGGTAGCTTGCCGGGCTCTCCGAGAGGGGCGGAGGAATCGAACTCGGGTCGGCCATGTTGGCCGCTTGTAAGGCGAACGCCCTACCCGCTGTGCTATCACTGTGCTATCTGTGAATCTAAAATTATCCTATTTATTTTTGTCTGGGGCCATACCCAGCTGTGCTCAGGATTTACTCCTGGATCTGCACACAGGGATCACTCCTGGAGGGGCTGAGGAGTCCATATGGGGTACCAGGGATGGAACCTGGGTCAGATGTGTGCAAGTCAATCTGCTCTACTATCCCTCCAGACCCAGGTCACTCTATTTATTTGAGTTAAAAAATGATCCTACGTGCAGGATTTAGGCAGTGGGTCACCACTTCTCCCCTCTGAAGTTAAAACACTACACCTTGATTCTTCAGATGTCTGTTGACATCTGAAGTCAACTCTTGGAGAAAAATGGGACATGATCAAGGTAAAGGATCTGGCTTCTTCCTTTGGATCCTTTGGATCCAACAGCATTGGCCACAGAGGCTTTTTCTAATCTAGAACCTAGAAAAGCCATGACACAAACATATGCCCTCTTTAATGTGCATTTAATTAACAATATTCATCTAGGGGTCAGAGATAGAACAGGAAGCAAGACACTTATCTTACATGTGGCCGACCTGGTTTGATCCCCGAATATGGTCCCTTGAGCACGACCAAGAGTTACACCAAGAGTCAATAGCTCCTGAGTACACCTGGGTGTGGTCCAACAAACGGAGAAGCAAAACCAAAACACCAAGCAGTACTCATCTAGTGCCTACGTTATTTAGAACACTCCTCTGGGTGCTGGGAAATATCAGACCACTGATATTTCATGACAATTGAATGACTATCGCTGGACGTGACATGCACATGGGAGAGAAGTGGGCAATATGATCTGTGGTATGCAAGAGAAGATGATAACACAAATGGAAGTAAGATAAGGAGGATGAAGAATACAGAAGGATTGCAATTTAAAATAGGGTCACTGGAAAAAGTTGCATCACTCGAAAGACTTAAGCAAGCAGCAACAAAGGAGTGAAGAGGTAAGGGGAGTGAATGGGCAGAGTGTGCAGGGAATGAAATTCCAGAGGTAAGGAAGTGGGTGGGCATATTTGTAGGTTATTATAAACTTTTACTTATTTCAAGTGAAATGGAAGTTTTGTGTGTGTGTGTGTGTGTGTGTGTGTGTTGGGGTGGGGGTTGGGGGCCACACCCAGATTTGCTCAGGGCTTACTCTTGGCTCTGTGCTCAGGAATCACTACTCACTACTGGCAGTGCAGGGTGGGAGGCAGGGGAAGGAGGGCATAAGGGTGCCAGGGATTGAACTCGCCATACTATCTCTCTGGCCCTGAAATGATACATTCTGTACAGAAGAATAACATGGGTTAGTTTCTGCTTTAAAAGCACTCACAGAGACAGGAGTACTAGTACAGCAGGTAGGGCGTTTGCCTTGCATGCAGCTGACCTGGGTTCGATTCCCAGCATTCCATCACTGCCAGCAGTAATTCCTGAGTGAAAAGCCAGGAGTAACCCCTGTGCATTGCTGGGTGTGACCCAAAAAGAAAAAAAAAAAAAAGCACTCGTAGTTTCTTAGGGGATGAACTGCGGGAGCACACAGGTGGGAGACTAAATAAAGCCTACTGCAGCAATCAAACTAGATAGATATTACTTTTCAAATTCATTGTGTGTATTTTATTTATTATATATTATTTTTTAATTAATTTTTTGTTTGGGGGCTACACATGGCAGTGCTGCTCAGGACTTATTCCTGGTTCTGTGCTCAGAGATCATTCTGGGCAGGACTCGGGGGACCGTATGCAATGCTTGGAATCACACTTGCATTGGCTGACTGCAAGGCAAGCAAGCACTTGACTTGCTGTGCAATTTCTGACCCTCTGTATGTATTTTAATGACCAAAATTCCCAAGCAGAATTTCCTCACTCATTAGAAATAGAGATAGAGGGTTGGGGATGTGGCGCAGTAGCAAAGCACTTGCCCTGCATGTCTGAGGTCCTGGGCCAAGGGAAGCCAAGGATCAGCTGTCAGAAGTTCACATGGAAAGGGAATCAGAAGCAATTCTGATAGAACAAATTTCGATGGAGTGGACTGTGCAAAAGCCCATGCAGGTTTAAGAAAAAGGCAAAGACAAATTGCTAAAGCAATCCTTGGGAAAAATAAGATGAGTGGCATTACCTTCCCCAACTTCAAACTGTACTACAAAGCAGTAGTAATTAAAACAGCATGGTACTGGATTGGAAAAAGACCCACAGACCAATGGAACAGAGTTGAATATTCTGTCACAGACTCACAAATATATTATCACTTAATCTTTGATAAAGGAGCATGGGTGCGGAGAGTGGTCTCAGCATGGTGGTGGCTGGTCCTGGAGGTCTTCGGCTGCCGTAGCCCTGGTCGGGGCGGGGAGGAAAGCTCAACCCGCTCCCCTCCAAGGGACTCCGGGAAGGAACACCCAGGCGCGGGGGCAGAGACTGCACTGCTCTCGTCCGGGATCTGGATTTTATAGTCTCTGAGTCTTGGCCGCTGATGGGATTACACGGCGCCAGGGGGCCAGGTGGTGGGTGTGACCCCCGCCTACTGGAATTTGGAGGATCTGGGTGGAAGATGCTCGACTCCAATTCGAGTAGGCGTGCGGACCACTCTCCGCACCCATGAAGGTACTGGCAGAGGGACACAGCCACGCGGGTTCCGGGGCCGAGACCTCCACGCCTACTCGAATTGGAGTCGAGCATCTTCCACCCACATCCTCCAAATTCCAGTAGGCGGGGGTCACACCCACCACCTGGCCCCCTGACGCCATGTAATCCCATCAGCGGCCAAGACTCAGAGACTATAAAATCCAGATCCCGGAACCGCGCGGCCGCGACATCTTATTACCTCATTCCTACTTTGGACAAACTTGCAGGCTATCGAATGTAGCCTGCCCACAGGGCAGAGTCTGGCAAACTCCCCGTGGCCTACCAAATATGCCAAATACCAGTAACAATGATGGGTCTCATTCTCCTAAAGAGCCGTGAATATAATCTCAGGGCTAGGATGAAAGAGACGTTACTGGGGCCTGCTAGAGGCAATCGACGATTAACAGGATGATGAAATGAAAAATGAAATGAAAGGAGCATGGAACATGGAAAGGCTCTTCAACAAGAGTCCTGGGGAAACTGGACAGCTACCTGCCAAAAAAATGAGATCTGACCTCTGTTTAATGCCAGGCACAAAAGTCAGATCAAAGTGGATTAAAGCCTCAATATCATAGGTACATGGAGGAAAATGTAGTCAGAACCATCCATGACATTGAAGCTAAAAGCATCTTTAACGATGAAGCACCACTGATCAAGCAAGTTAAGACAAACAAACAAATGGGACTACATTGAACTAAGAAGTTTCTGCACCTCAAAACAAACAGTGACCAAAATCCAGAGAGTGCCCACGGAATGGGAAAAAATATTTACCCAATACCCATCTAATAAGGGGTTACTATCCAGGATATACAAGACACTAGTAGAACTGTACGAGAAAAATACCTCCAACCACATCATAAAATGGGGATAAGAGGTAAACAGAAGTTTCCCCAAAAATGAAATACACATAGCCAAAAGGCACATGAAAAAATGCTCTACATCATTTATCATCAGGGAGATGCAAATCAAAACAACAGGGAGATATTATCTCACACCACAGAGATTGGCACATATCAAAAAGAACAAGAACAATCAGTGCTGGTGAAGATGCAGGGGAAAAGGGACTCTTTCATTGTTGTTGGGAATGCCAACTGGTTCAGCCTTTCTGGAAAACAATATAGGCACTCCTTAAAAAACTAGTTATTGGTGCTTCCATGTTACCCAGCAATTTCACTTCTGGGAATATATCCTGAGGGTGCAAAAAAGCACAGTAGAAATGACATCTGCATCTGTATGTTCACTGAGGCACTGTTCACAATAGCCAGAATCTGGAAACAACTCGATTGCCCAAGAAGAGACAACTGGTTAAAGAAACTGGTACACAATGCAATACTATGCCGCTGTTAGGAAATATGAAGCCATGAATTCTGTTATAAGTGGATGGTCATGGAGAGTATCGCTAAGTGAAATGAGTCAGAAAGAGAGGGACAGACATAGAATGACTGAACTCATTTGTGGAATATAAAATAACATAATATGAGACTGACACTCAAGGACAGTAAAGACAAGGGCCAGGAATATTGCTTCATAGTTGGAAGCCTGCTTTATGAGCTGGGGAGAAGGCAGCTGAAATAGAGAAGGGATCACTAAGTCAATGATGGTTGGAGGAATTGTTCAGGATGGGTGATGTGTGCTGAAAGTAGATAAAGGACCAAACGAGGTAACCTCTCAGTATCTGTATTGCAAAGCATAATGCTCAAAAGTAGAGAGTGAGTTTGGGGGAAATTGTCTGCCATAGAGGCAGGGGGAGGGGTGGAATGGGGGGGAGGGATACTGGGGACATTGGTGGTAGAAACTGCACTGGTGGAGAGATGGGTGTTTGATCATTGTATAACTGAAACTCAAACATGAAAGCTTTGTAACTATCTCATGGTGATTCAATTAAAAAAAAATGAAAAGAAAAAAGAAAAAGGCAAAGGAACCGCAGGACAATGAGTCTAGCAGACATCACTTCCGGGTATTTTTGTTTTGCAATGGAGAGCAGTGAGAGGGGCCTTCATCTGCAGTGAAAATGAGTGGGCAGCAGCAAAGGGAACAGGAGCTCATGTGTGGTCAAAGGGAGCAGTTCTGGAGCACCTTACCTCAGAGACCCATGTCAGCAGGTCTTGCAGAGCCTTCTGGCGAACCTCTCCTTGCCAGCGAGTGACGATGAACCCTTCCATGCGGAGCTGCCGATAGATAATGGCCTCTGGGGGTGGACCTGTGAAGAGAAGGACACATTTGGGCCACAGGTTCCAGGGGTAGGTTGTGCTGCAAACATAAGCGGTCTAAATCTCATCACTGTTCTTCCCGGCCGCTCCTTCCACTGTGTGTCATGTGCTCTGATCTTCAGCCTTGCTCACAAGTTAGCTTGCATTCCCAGAATAGGACCCTACAGGGGTCTGCATCCTAATTCCAGAGCCTGTGACTGTGCCACATTACATAGCAAAGGGAACTTTGCAAATATGATTAACAATCCAAATGTAAGATTACTCTCTATAACTTAGGTGGGCCCAGTGAACTCATATGCTTCAGTACAGGGGAAAGAGGAAGGCAGAAGTCAGTCAGAAAAAAAAATTGATGATGGAAGCAGAATGGAGAGGAGAGAGAGGGTAAGAAAGAGAGAGAGGGAGGGAAGGGGAGAGGGGAAAAAAAGGAGAGGGAGAGAGTCTATACAGATGATTTTGACAATAGAGGAAGATATCTTTTTTTGGGGGGGTCACACCCAGCGATGCACAGGGGTTACTCCTGGCTCATGCACTCAGGAATCACTCCTGGTGGTGCTCAGGGGACCATATGGGATGCTGGGAATCGAACCCGGGTCAGCCGTGTGCAAGGCAAACATCCTACCCGCTGTGCTATCGCTCCAGCCCTGAGGAAGATATTATTAACCAAGAACCACAGGCAACCTCTTCAGTCAAGCTCTTAGCTTGGACTATAGAAGCCAAAAGCCATAATCTAGAAAAGATGGGAAAAAAACATTCTCCTCTTAAGCCTTGAGAAAGAATGCTGACATTTTAGATTTTTGACCTCCAGAACTGTAA
Organism: Sorex fumeus; assembly: GCF_029834395.1. Taxonomy (NCBI): domain Eukaryota; kingdom Metazoa; phylum Chordata; class Mammalia; order Eulipotyphla; family Soricidae; genus Sorex; species Sorex fumeus. Next base: position 46,395,847 of record NW_026606091.1, read on the forward strand.
CAGTACATTTGTGTGGTGTTAAGCCACGAAGTTTTTGACAATTTGTTCTAAATCATTACAGAAAACTCATCCATATTCTGAGTTCCTGTACAAGCCAGGCATCTAGGAAATGTTTATCCCTCATGTGCTAGAAGCAAGGGCCGCCCCAAATTCCCAAACGGTTCTATGAAACAGAAGGGAACCTTTAGATAACATAGGAAAACATTACTGCAGTCCTCAAGAACATATACCTGTTGGTACCAAGTTCTTCATTCTATGGTATAAACCAGCTCCTTCTCCTCAGTGGTTAGAGGAGATGCAAAGCTACTGGCATCCATCCCTGGCTGAAGAGACAAGAGGGACGAGATCAGGAGTCTCGGCAATACCCATCTCTGCTTTAGGCCTCATCATTTCAGGATCCCACTTGTTGGTACTTATGGAAATCACAGAAAAGACTTCGCAAAAGAAATTTCTGGGCCTCTCTCCTAGTCTCTGACTGTGGATAAGGAGCATGTGCAGGGATTTGTATTTGTGACAGGTTCCCAGGAGAATGTGATTCTATTGGTCTTGGACCCACACTTTGGGAACCAACAGCCTGGAAAAAAGCACAGGGCTACCTTGTGGCCTATTCTCTTTGGTGGGGGAGAAAAAAGAGGGGTATTAGTTGGCTGATTTATTTTCCAGCAGACTCTAGGTGATCAGAAACCAAGAGAATGACCCTGAGCATGATCTTGTGCTCAGGGTCATGAGTTCCCAGAACTCAAGGTCATGAATTCCCAGAAGTGAGGTAGACAGACACCTGTGGGGGGAAATTGGGTCAGAAGAGCCAGGTACATGGCTGAATCTTTCCGTTTTCTTGGTAACCGGCATCATGTGAGGCTGAAGTTTGCACTGCTAAGGAGAAAGTAATGTTGACAAGTCCAAACTTTATTCTGAACCAAAAGCTATTGCTGGGAGATGAACAAGAGATCCGAAGGCCAGCTCTATCTTGCACAGACACTGCTTTGTCAGAAAAATGAAAGTAAAACTGTTGACTTTGGGGTTGGAGTCCTTATTTTCTCATCTTGGAAAGAGGAAAAGATATTTCTGGACCAGAGGAATAATGAATGGGAAAAGTGCTTGTTTTGCACACAACTGACAAACGTTTGACTCCTAGCATGGCATATTGTTCCCCATTTCCCACCAGGAGTGATCCCTCAGCACAGACTCAGGGGTAAGCCCTGAGCACAGAGCCAGGAGTAGGACCTGAGCACAGTCTTGTGTGGCATAAAAATAAAAGGAAGGGGGGAAGGAAATTAGGAAATTTCTGGGTTTATCTACCCTGATAGGAATTTGAGTTTCTTTACTGATAGCATTTTAAGTCAGGGAAATTAATTACTAGTTTCTGGGTTTTCCTAACAATGAAATATGTTGGAATTCCTAGAGACAGAGGCAAGGCAGAAATTTCATCCAACTGAAATGGAATGGACAAGACCAGCTGACATCAGTCATACCTATCTGAGCAGCTGAACTTCCAAGGACTGCTAAAAAGCCGACATTGAATTACTTATTAAAATATTTGACTATCGAATTGAACTGTGGTCAAGAAAATGCCTCTTGGGGCTTTGCTCCATTGGCAAGTAGAGGATTTCCCGGTGATCAACTGGGAAAATACAGGGGGAATTTCCCTAGTAATAAAATTGCCAAATGAACCTGGAATTTCCTTCTGAGAGAAGGCAGTGTTCTAGGTTTTCACAGCCCAAGAGGAAATCTATAAGTTGACTCTCCTTAGCTCCTTCCATTCGTGCCCACCTGTCTCACTGCAGTTGTGGTCTTGTAACTAGTAGGATTATAAGATTTCATCTGATGAGTCAAGCCTCTTTATTTATTTGCGCTGATGAGGATCTAACCCAAGGCCTCACACATGCCATGGACGTGCCCTACCACTATTCCATATCAAGCTCATTTTGAGTAAATAACCAATTCACTTATAGTTACCTTGAGCCTAGCAATAATCTAGAATATTCCTTTTTGTCTTCTTTTGGGGACCACCAATGAATCTATAATTCAGCATCAGCACAGAAGGACTCGGGCCAGAGTGTTCAGGGGCCTGTCTTTCTGTTAAGTCTGCTGAGAATAGATTTCAAAGATCTTTTGTTCTCAGAACTATTTGTCCCCTTGTCTGTCAAACCAGAGAGCACTACAACATCTCTGAGAAGACTGAGATAACGTAGTTCATGGACCAATCAGGGAAGAGAGGTGGTGGGAGGGGGTATCTCGACACAAGATACAATGGTGGAGAATGGAGGGCCTGGCAGGATGCAGTGGAAATGTCTGTTTGGTGAGGCTAAAAAGCCGACATTGAATTACTTATTAAAATATTTGACTATCGAATTGAACTGGCCTGGCAGGATGCAGTGGAAATGTCTGTTTGGTGAGGCCAGGATGCCCTGCAGTTCTAGAAAGCCGTGCCCATAAGTGTATGTAGATGACAGCCTGCTCTCCCCATTACCCACATCCAGTCACTCTCCACCCATCTCTACACCTCCCACAATATCCATAAGATTCCTAGTAGTCTGTGAGCTGTATCAAAATGTTTCTAAATCAAATGGTGGTTATCTTTTTTTATACAGTTTTGCAGAAAAATGAGTAGAAACCTAAAAGTTTTAGAATTGGAGAGCTGGTATGGGGTTTTAGGCCCTCGCCTTGCAAGCAGCATACCCTGGTTTGATCTTCGGCATCGCATATGGTTCCTGAGCACCACCAGGAGTGATTCCTGAGCACTTGGATAAGGAAACTTGGACAAGGCCTGAGTATAACCGGGTGTAGTACAAAACCTACCCCCAAATCTACAATTTTTAATAATTATAAAGATATTTTACATGTTTTTAGATTTTGTTATGTTTTTAACAAAATCTATTATTAGCTGATTTAATGTATACAAACAATTATTATTATTATTATTTTTGCTTTTTGGGTCACACCCGGTGATGCACAGGGGTTACTCCTGGCTTCTGCACTCAGGAGTTACTCCTGGCGATGCTCGGGGGACCATATGAGATGCTGGGAATTGACCCAGGTTGGCCGCGTGCAAGGCAAACACCCTACCTGCTGTGCTATAGCTCCAGCCCCCCAAATTATATTTTTTAATTTATTTTTTATTTTTTAAAATAAATATTTCATCAAGAATATCTGATCTCAAAGAGCTAGTAGCTGTGTAACCTCAGAGAGCCAGCATGCGTGTGCAACCTCAGAGAACCAGCATGCGTGTGCAGCCTCAGAGAGCCAGCACCTGTGTCACCTCAGAGAGCCAGCATGCATGTGCAACCTCAGAGAGCCAGCATGCATGTGCCATCCCATGCATCTAAGCAACAACCCCCACGACAAGAGGAATTATTAATATAAGAGTAAATTTTTAGTGCATGTTATAACAAGCAATAAAAACTAAACAATTTTGTGCCTGCCTAGGGGACAGGCTTGGGGATAGGTGGGGACGATGGTGGAGGGAAGGTCACTTATTTAACCTTCTGATGGTGGGATTGGTGTTAGAATATTGAATACCTGAAACAGCTGGATTATGAACAACTTTGTAAATCAGGATGTTTAAATAAAGTTTAAAAAAAGAATATCTGGAAATCTTTCTAAAATGTTCTTGTAGGGTTTACACTCAGTGGTACTTGGAGGGCCCCAGACCACTCTCAGAAGTGGGGGGCGACACCAGTGCTATTCCTGGTAGTGCTCAATGGTGCTGGGTATTGAACCCACAACCAACAAATTGAGCTGTATCCTCAGTCTTTCTCCTCCATTCCCTTCCTCATTCTCCTCCTCTTCCTCTTCGTCCTCCTGCTTTGTTGTTGTCATCATCATTGTCACTGACCTATACCAACATGATCTATAAATTTTCCTTTTGTTCAGAATTCTTACAAATGTAATCATGTGTGAATTCTTTACCTGGAGGAGGCTGACTGGTGCGATTATATGTAGAGATGGCCCCACATATAGCAATTCTTCCAAATACCTTCATCTGGGGAATAACAACATTTGAAAACTCTCCACCTACCTAGACAGGACAAAAACCAAACAAACCTTAAATTAATCATACTAGGAGAGTCAGGAAAATCATTAAATCACAGTTACCATTTCAATAAAAGTCAGGTCAGCAGCTATGGAAACTGACTGACTTAGATACTCCTGCAGGAAACTGAAGCTGGAAAAAGATTATAGAGTGGGCTTTTCCATTTATTATATTTTGAATTTCTCAGTTCAGCATTCTCTGTGCCATATCTAAAAGTATGTGTTAAAATACCCAAAAGGCAAGTAGCAAACCAGAGTTGGAGAACCCACATTTCCTGATTTTATAATATGTTACAATGTTACAAAGTTATATTAATCAGGACAGCATAAGACAGAATTATAAATCAACAGGACTAAACTGATAGTTCAAAAAAGGAATTTTCACTTTACGGGTAATTGACTTTCAACAATCAAAACAATTTGATGGGGGAAATGTAGTCTTTTAAAATAAAAGATAGAAAACAATTGGATATTTCATGGATAAGAATTAAATTGGAGGTTCCAGAAATATAGTACAGGGATTGGGAGCACACAAGTTCCGTTTGACTTGGTTTCAATCCCCAACCCCCACGTGGGCCTCCCCAGCACTGAATGTAGCTCTGAAGAACTCTGAGCAGTGCTGGGATGGTTCGGGTGGTCACTGGCACCCCAGGGGTCTGAGTAACATCATGTCCTCAGTCCCTAACACTGAACTGCCACCCTGGTTGGCAAAGTATCAGCCTCCACTCTCCCCAGAAAGAATGAAATAGGATTCCTCCCTTTTACAAGGCATAAGAATTAACTTGAGGGGCTGGAGCGAGAGCACAGCGGGGAGGGCGTTTGCCTTGCACGCGGCCAACCCAGGTTCGATTCCCAGCATCCCATATGGTCCCCTGAGCACCGCCAGGAGTGATTCCTGAGTGCAGGGCCAGGAGTAATCCCTGAGCATCAGCTGGGTGTGACCCAAAAAGAAAAAAAAAAGAATTAACTTGAAACACATAACAGACCTAAATGTAAGAGCTAAAAGTTGCAATTCTTAACCACAGCACCCAAAAGGAGAGACAGAACAAAATGGAATGCCCTGCCACAGAGGCAGGGTGGGTGTGGGTTGGGGGGAGGGGTACTGGGATCAGTGGTGGTGGAGAATGGGCACTGGTGGAGGGATGGTACAGTTACACTCATTGTATAACTGAAACCCAAGCACAAAAATTTGTAAGTCTACAACTGTACCTCATAGTTTTTCACTAATAAAAATTTAAAAAGGAAAAAAAAGTTGCAATTCTTAGAAGAAAATATTGGCATAAATCTTTGTGACCTGGGGCTGGAGCGACAGGACATCAGGGAGGACATATACTTTGTACGTGGCCACCCCAGGTTCGACCCTGGCATCCTACATGGTCCCCCAAACATAGCCAGGAGTAATTCCTGAGTGCAGAACCAGGAGTAACCCCTGAGCATTGCCAGTGTGTCTCAAAAAGCATACAACAACAATAACAACAAATTTTGTGACCTTAGATAAGGCAGAGGTTTAGATGTGACATCAAAAGCCCAGGCCACAAAAATAAATAAAGAAATTGAACTCCAGCGAAATGTAAACTTTTGTGTTTCAAAGGACACTATTGAGAAAATAAAAGACCACTGTGGAAAAGGAGTATTGCAAACCCTACATAGTTGATCATCATTATTAATGGATTCCACATTTATTATCTACCCAAGCTTGCAAAATTGTTGAACAGTTTCTCAAAATATTAAGCATAGAGTTCCATATGTCCCACTAATCTACTTTTCATTACCCAAGAGAAATGAAAACATATATCCACACAAAACCTGGTCCATGAATGTTCATAGCAACATTAGACAAAATTCCATCCCCCTCAAAAAAGCTAAAGTGACACAAATGTTCATCAACTAATGAATGGGTTAATAAGACATAACATTACTTTATAAGGGAATATTATTTGGCCATAAGAAAGAATGAAGGAATGAAATATGCTACGCCTGGATGAATCTTGAAAATAAGCTAAGTGTGAAAAATCAGTCACCAAAGATCATTTTGGGGGGCATGGGGAATGACTGCTAGTGAATATAGTAGACATATAAATGTATATTTGGGGGGATGTGGTGTGGACAGGGACAAAAAGGTTCTAAAGTAGCATTTACCAACCTTTTCCTGACTCTTCTCCCTTCGTTTTCCTTCCTGTACACTCCTCCCACTTACTGATTGGCCCCGGAGTCTTGTGATGAGCTTCTCTCCCCCGCCCAGCCCCCAACTTTAAGCTATTTTCTCTTGTGGCCTCCTTGGGATATCTTGGGGCTCACAAAGATCACCTGGCCCCCTTGCTGGAAAATACTGTTCTAAAATTTACTGTGATGATCATTAAATCATTCTGGGAATATTCTAAAAACCATGGGTTTCTATTCTTTAATTAGTACATTATAACTCAATTAAAAAGGCACTTTATGTGTTTTAAATGGAAACTTGAGAAGTATATCCCCTTCTATTATATTTTGATAGGAAATCAAATATTATGTCCAAATTGTACTTACATTGTCAAAATAACAATCATAACCATCAGGAGAGGCCTTCTTCAAAGTTTCTGCCAAAGATCCTACTGTCTTATAGTTAAAGGCAACATCAAATCCAAGCTTTTTAAGATAGGCAACCTTTTCATCAGATCCTGCCGCTCCAACAACCTTGCAACCCTAAATGAGAAGAGAAACAGAAGCCAGTTTTAAGCCACCAACCCACCCATAATTTTATTTTGCTTCTGACTACCCAGCAGGTTCCTGCTATGTTTGTTTGATTTACAGCCCGTAAAACAACCTGGCTTAATAACCTGGTCAGTTAACTCTGGTTTGTGGACTTCTCTTCTTGTGCACTGACTTGCCTGCTACCTCTTGGCACATTTATTTTAGTTCAAAATTTCTATTCTGAGATTTTTCTACCTTAGGCCACCTGATAACTACCACTTTATTTTTGGTTTGGACCAAAGCACTGGATTAGATAGATGTTTGTTGCCTGACCATAGGAACTGAAGTACTTCCAGTATTGCTACATAGAAGTAACTTTTCAGAAAGTTCTTAGATCTGTAGGGATCATGTAGACCAAAATAAAAGCCACTGTTTAGGGGGCTGGAGCGATAGCACAGAGGGAAGGGCGTTTGCCTTCACATGGCTAACCCAGGTTCGCATCCTATATGGTCCCCCGAGCACCGCCAGGAGTATTAGGAGTAATTCCTGAGTGCATAAACCAGGAATAACCTCTGGCCATTGCCGGATGTGACCAAAAAAAAAAAAAAAGCCAGTTTACTTTCATTAGGGAAAAAGAAAGACCTTTGTGTTTCTATATGCACTTGTACAATGACTGCCACAGTGTGTGTGTGTGTGTGTGTGTGTGTGTGTGTGTGTGTGTGTGGTGTGTCGGGGAACAGAACCCTTGTCTTGGATAGAGAGGCAGGCATTCTACCGTTGAACCACATTTCCATTTTGTCAAAGAAAATTTGTCTTGTAAAAACTCCATTCGCCATCCTTTTCACTTCTAACCTTTTTGTATTGTCTCATAGGAGTATCTCATTTATTCTTAGGAAACCTCTGCATCTTTCATGTAGATGGCTCCCTCATCTATTAACTATAGCCCCTGTTTTTCTCCTAAGGCTCACATCTTTAAAACCTACCTCAAACTCTAATCTCCACTGCTCAGACATGATGATTCTCCTCTGAATTATTCAAGGAGCCTCCTAATAAGACTTTTTGTCCCTAATATTTTGTCCCTATGAACTTTGATCCTACCAAGGTCAGTGTAAGTTCTCTAAAATGGAGAATTAATCATATTAGTCATTTAATGATTACACAGATGTAACAGAAAGCCTCCAGTAGATAATAATAACAGATGTATGAGTTAATCCTCTAAAATGTTTTTTTGGGGCGGCACACCCAGTGATGCTCAGGCATTACTCAGGAGGAATTACTCCTGATAGTGCATGGGAGGGCTGGAGCAATAGCACAGCGGTAGGGCATTTGCCTTACAAGCAGCCAACATGGCCGACCCGAGTTCGATTCCTCCGCCCCTCCCGGAGAGCCCGGCAAGCTACCGAGAGTATTCGATATGCCAGACACAGTAACAACAAGTCTCACGATGGAGACGTTACTGGGCCCGCTAGAGCAAATCGATGAACAATGGGAGGACCGTGACCATGATCAGTGCATGGGAACCATGTGTGGTTCTGGAAATTAAATCCATGTTGGCCATGTAAGACAAGTGTCCTACCTGCTGTACTATCTCTCCAGAATTTTATTTTTTGTGGGGGGTGGGGGCACACCCAGTGGTACTTAGGGCTTGCTTCTGACTCTGCTCAGGGATCACTCCTGGTGGTGCTCAAGGGACCATTCGGGGTGCCAGACGTCGAATTTGAGTTGGCCTCAGACAAGTCAAAAACATCCTACCTACTCTGCTACTGCTCCAGCCCTAATCCTCTAAAATGTTTGGAATTAAATTCCTTTACAGCTCTGTGGTTGTGGGATGTGGCCCAGTAATAGAGCACCCGATCTGCCTACGTCAGGCCATGACTTTGATACACCGCCGAGCTCCACGTTGCCAAGTCTGATCCCTGGCACCGTAATGAAGTGTGTGATATCCAGCATTCCTCAGCCAAGGATGTGACCCTGGTCACTGCTGCAATAACAGTTTTATTAACTTATAATTTTATTAAGACACTTGAATTTGAGGATTGGAAATATTACTCATTTATCTTCTTAGTATAACCCAGAGCTAACACCTTAAAAATTAGGAACAGAAGTTTTTAAATCAAGTTTCCTCATAACTATTAATACAGGGGCCAGGGAGCTGGCCCAAAGGGCTAGAGATAGGCTTTGCATGCGGGAGGTGCTAATCTCCAAAACCCTTCCTCCCCGCGCATCTCCAGGATCAGTCCCTGAGCACTACATCACTGAGTACTGCCAGGCGTGGTCCCTCAAACAAAATAAAAATCATGGGGTACAAAAATCCTATTTAAAATATTATTACATTCAAAGTTATACATGACAGAACAACACAGGTCAAAAAAGCTTATTCCGGGAAGGCTAGAATGGTTAAAATTGGGAAATCAATGTAATTCAGTCACCAAAATGTTAACTTGATGTGTCCTGATATGGTATTTGATTAAATTCAACATCTAGGGGCTAAGAATATGGCTCAAATGTTGAAGTGAAGGCTTTGTCTGCAGGAACCCCGGGTTTGATCCCTGGCGCCACCACAGGGTATTCTGCTGCAAATGACCCCCAAACACTGAGCCAGGAAGATCCCCTCAGCACTCCCAGATGTGATCCCCAAAACAAAACAAATCAACATCCATTTCTATTTATTTAATTACTTACTTAAATTCTTCCTGCAACCTTTAAGGTACCTCTAATGCTTATTAGTATTCTAAACTCTCGTTAGCATTGGAGACCAGCCCATCGCAGACTATGGGGTCGTACCCCTGTATTTCTTTGTATTCTACATAACTCCTTCTCTAGGGACTACGTCCTACTCCTACGTCCTAACCTCTGGGAAAGCATGAGCCACGCTAGACCTCCTTGGAATAGTGCCACTGTGGGATACATCCTCATTGCATCTCAGTGGACTGCTGTCATGTACCCCCAGCAGTGCATCAGATATCTCAGACACAGACACTTGCTCAAGTCAGAATCAAAATCTTCCGTGCTCTGAGGCCCACCCACGAGTTAGTTCTCCAGCCACAGCCCCACTGCCCTGCACTGACTGTCGTGAGGTCCTGAGGACAAGGACTCTTGGTTGACTGATCTTGACTCCGTCTTCCTATCATCAAGAATCATCAAGAAGGAGAGAGATTTCACAATAAGAAAGCACTCGGGTCACTATCCTAAGTTACAGAGCACAATCAAGTAGTTTGCATGGAGGGTGACGCTTACCTTGAGTTTTGCTATTTGGCCCACAACGGAGCCCACTGCTCCCGCAGCCGCGTTCACCAACACCGTCTGTCCACTCTTGGCACCACAGATGTCAAGAAGGCCAAAGTAAGCTGTTAGGCTGAAGGCAGAAGATTAAGGACATGTGGAGAATGTTTATTTTTGGTTTTGTTTTTGCTTTTTGGGTCATACCCTGCGATGCACAGGGATTACTTCTGGCTCATGCACTCAGGAAATTACCCCTGGCGGTGCTTGGGGGACCATATGGGATGTGGGATGCCGGGGATCAAACCGAGGTTGGCTGCGCGCAAGGCAAATGCCCTACCCGCTGTACTATTGCTCCAGCCCCAAAACTTTGTTTCTTTCCCTTAGAACTCATTCACATATAATCTAAAGGCCTTCCCAGCAGTCCAGTGCCATAGGTCCAGGAAATAAAATGGGAATAGAGGAAACAGGGCCGGGGAGATAGTTCAAACTGGCTCACATGCTTGCATGCCAGAATCCCAGGTTTGATCCTGGCACTGCATGTTCCTCCAAGTACTGCTGGGAGTGACCCATGAGTACTAAGCCAGAAGTAGCTCACAAATACCACCAATGTGATCCCCAGCCCCTCTAAAGAAATAAAGAAAGTGAAACATGAAATAAATAAATATTATTAGTCACTAGTGGTCTGATTCCTCCCTTTACCCTATCCCCACGCAAGAATGAAGATGATGGGGGTGGGGAAACGGAGGGAAGAGTTGAGAGTTGGCTGTAAAAAAAAGCTGCGCCCTGGGGCCGAAGCAGTAGTACAGTGGGTAGGGCATTTGCCTTGCACTCAGCAGACCCAGGCTCAATTGTTGGCATCCCATATGATCCCCCAGCATCTGCCAGGAGTAATTCCTGAGTGCAGAGTCAGAAATAACCCCTGGGCATCACTGGGTGTGTCCCCAAAAGCCTAAATAAACATATAAATAAATAAAACAAAAAAAAGTATCGGGCATAAAAGAAGATCAGTCTCCTTAAACTTTAGAGATCCACAAATAAAGAACTTGGCCTCCTTCCTGTGTAGGCGCTGTGTACTTCATGGAGGAAGACCCATGTGACGAATGCCATGGTATATGGTGCCCAGCATGAGACGGTCAGAGAGCAACCCACTAGGTTTTCCCTGGCTCCAAAGTGCTATGGAGGAGCTTCTAGAATATTCCCACCCTACCCCAAGTGAGCAATAGCATAGCAGTAGGGCGTTTGCCTTGCACGTGGCCAACTTGGCTGACCAGAGTTCGATTCCTCTGCCCCTCTCGGAGAACCCGGCAAGCTACCGAGAGTATCTCGCCCACACGGCAGAGCCTGGCAAGATGCTCATGATGTATTCAATATGCCAAACACGGTAACAACAAGTCTCACAATGGAGACGTTACTGGGCCTGCTCGAGCAAATCGATGAACAATGTGAGGACAGTGCTACAGTGCTACCCCAAGTGAGTTATTGAAGTTATCCAGTCAAGGAAGAACAGCTGGAAAAGAACAAGAACACAGCTCAGGCAGTGTTGATGGGGAGGAGTCCAAAATAGCTCGATGGAGCACCAGTATAGAAGAGGATGTGGGAAGGATTCTATGGGGGAGAGTAATAGGATGAGCAAGAGACTGGTGGGAGACTATGATGAGCAAGGTCCAAGTTGTCTCCTTTTACTGTTTTGGGGGCCACGGGAGAATGCCCCCAAGCAGGGCTTTGGAGGCCTGGGGACCCCAATGTTGATTCTTGCACTGACTCATTAGCCAGTTAGGCTGAGAATATGGGAAAAACTATTTTGAGTGTCAAGTCAATGAAAGTCATTGAAAAAGTATGAATAGGAATGAAACGCATGTACATGAGGTTTCCTGGGGATGACTCGGTGGCAAAGTTATACCCCGTTTACCTAGAGAGACTCCATTAACAGCAAATCAGAAAAAAGACTTCAGAGAACCTGCCAAAGTAAATATGGGGATGGGGGAACACTCACCAGTGTTCAAGGCATATTCCTGCCTCTGCACTCAAGCAACAGTGCTCAGGAGACCATGATGTGGTTCCAGGGATTAAACCCAGATTGGCCATGTACAAGCCAAACACTTTACCTGCTTTTCTCTCTAGCTTCCCACTTAATTCTTTAGAATTCTTCAAAAGGTAAAAAGGAGTTGGGAATGGGAAGAAAGATGCAAGGAGAGAAGGAAGCATGAGAAGACGGAAGGACCGGAAGGAGGGGGGAAATCACAAAACAGACAAAGAAAAGGAAAGGGTAAAAAAAAAAGCATCGATTTAACTTTGCCTTTCCAGACATGACCTTCCTCTCATGGAATAGCGCAAAGACTTAAAATGCCGGTGTTGCAAGCATAAAATCACATGTTCAATCCCCACATCTGCCGAGCATGATCCTGGCAGCTCTGCTGGTGGTGATCCCTGGCCGCCCAAGCCATCTCCAGCTGCACCACATAACAAAGGGGTGAGACCCCCAGCAAACATTGCAACAAAAAAGATGTGCAAACATCATGGCCAGGGAGAGCAACCCTGTAAAACATGTGTGTGAGCACCACGCCAATCCCAGCAGGTATTACATCCAAAAGGTGATTGAGCATCACAACTAGGAGTGTGACTCCCAGACTTACAACCCATGTGATGTGCGAACTAAATGTTTGAACAACATAGCCAGGTGTGTGTGTGCGCAACCCTGGTCATTGCAACAACATCTACAATAATGGGGGTGGGGGATGTTAAAATGAACATCAAGTTGACAAGATTCCTGTTATGAAGTTCCTTTGGCAGATCAAAGTGCAGTTGGGACCAGGAGAGTGTAGACACAAGAGGGGCAGATTAGAATCCCTACTGGAGGCTTTTATGACTGCCAGCACTCCTAGGGCAAGGAGTAGCTGCTGGCTTCCCTGTCACCACTTGTCAGCCACCTAAAAGGACCATTCCACCATAACCTCCCCCAACCCACTGTGGCTTCTCACTGTCACATTCACCCTCCCTGAGGGTCTCAGATCTATCTTTCCTTCTCTTTCTTTCTTTATTTCCTTCTCTTAGTTTCCCACGGTTAACTCTAGCTTCACTTTCTTCTCCTTTTTGTCCTACCGTCTTTTCTCATCAGCCCCTGAGCCTATAACATCTCAGGTCTCTTCTTGTTTGACCAAGTTCTGGATAACCCATTTGGAAAACCAGAGTGTCAGGCATTGGAATACGTGAAACCCACTCCCGAAACTCACCCTGTCATGCCCACAGTTCCCAGGGTCAGAGATAGTGGCAACTTTTCTGGCCAGTCTGCGGTCACTTTTTCCAGATTTTTCCCATCAGAAATGGAGTGACTTGTCCAGCCGGAAGAAGCCACAACAATAGTACCAGTTGGAAAGGTGGAGTTCTTACTTTCCAGGACTCTGAAAGATAAAACACATGAAGACATAGCAAACATTTTCCCTTTTCAAAGGAGTTGGTATGTTGTGTGTCAACGTGCATGAAAAGACACTGAGACCCTATCCCATTGTTGAATACCTTACCTACATCCCTCATTGAATTCCTAGCCAGCAGTTTCTCCTTGAGAAAAACAGGGAGAGTAGGAGACGAGCTCCCAACTGTTTTGGGTGGATTCCCATCCTCCTCCACTCCTCTTTCAATCAGAGGAGAGAAGAGGCTGATGTCTCTGACAGCACCTCAGCATCTTTGTCTCTTCTTCAGAATCAACCTCTATTTTTGTTTTTTATTATTTTTTGGGCTGGAGCAATAGCACAGCAGGTAGGGTGTTTGCCTTGCACATGGCCAACCTGGGTTTGATTCCTTCGCCCCTCTTGGAAAGCCCGGCAAGCTACTGAGAGTATCCTGCACAGCAAAGCCTGGCAAGCTACCCATGAGTATTTGATATGCCAAAACAGTAACAAGAAGTCTCACAATGGAGACGTTACTGGTGCCCGCTCCAGCAAATCGATGAACAATGGGAGGACAGTGCTATAGTATTTTTTGGCCACACCCAGCAATGCTCTTTACTCTGCACTCAGGAATTACACCTGGCAGTGCTCAGGGGGACCATACCAGACGCCGGGGATCCAACCTGAACCCTGGTCAACCACTTGTCAGGAAATACTCTACTCATTGTTCTATCACTCTGGCCCCTCTCTTGCCTTTCAAACATCTTCCTTTCTATTGTTCCTTGAGCATATAAATATGCTAAACTCCGCCCTCTCACACTCTCCTCCCCCTTCTCCCTCACCCTTCTATTATGTCTAAAGGTCTCTGTTTTGCATAAACTATTTTTTTTTGACTTTTGAGTCACACCCGGCATCGCTGGGGTGTTACTCCTGGCTCTGGTGGTGCTTGGGGGACAAGGGACTGAACCTGGGTTGGCCACATGCAAGCACTACTTGCTGTACTATCACACTGGCCCATTGCATAAACGTGATAAGCTGCTACACCCTGCCTTCCACTCCCTTCCTCCACCAGGGTCACAGCTACCCCATCTAGCAAAGTTTATTCACAAAGCTTTACCTCTCTGCTATATTCAACGCTATGGTTCACCCCATTGGTCTCTAGGATACTGATGCTTTTCTCTGGTGCTTTTTACCCCTGAAAACCACCAGGTGTGGCCTCCAAACAATCAAAAAATGGAAATAAGATTTTCACAAATGTTATCATACTAGACTTATCACTTGGACAAAAAGCAAGCACTTCCCTTTATTCCAAAGGAAGTGGATGACTAAGGATTTAAATGTAAATCTTAGAGTATAGTACCAAAAGACAGAGCGATAGTACAGCAGGTAGGGCATTTGCCTTGCACCATCTGACCCAGGTTCAATCCCCGGCATCCCATATGGTCCCCACATACACCACCAGGAGTAATTCCCGAGTGCAGAGTCAGGAGTAACCCCTGAGGTTTACTGGGTCTGACCCAAAAATCAAAACAAAAATTCTAAAAGAACAAAAGGGAATGCCCTGCCACGGAGGCAGGGGGGATGGGGGGCGAGGGGGAGGAATACTGGGATCCGTGGTGGTGGGAAATGGGCACTGGTGGAGGGATGGGTACTTGATCGTTGTATAATTGAAACCCAAGCACAAAATTTTGTAAGTCTACAACTGTACCTCATGGTGTTTCACTAATAAAAATTTTTAAAAAAATTCTAAAAGAAAACATGAATAAATATCTTAGCTACTCTGTATGGAAAACTGCCTTCTAATTCCAGGTATGAATAATTTTTCACAAAAATTTTACATGATGAACACAGAAGAAAGCAAAAGACAAAAAGGCTGAATATTTACATGCTAATATCCCAAAGATACAAGAAGCTTTTACAAATCAATATGAAAGATTAAAAGACCCAAAAGAAAGGGAAAATAACATAAACAGATACAGAGAAGAAATAATTTACAAAAGAATGTCAGCACCCCTAATAACGAAAGAAATGCAAATTAAACTTGGTGTGATGTAGTAGTTATATGCCAAACACAGGAACAAGAAATCTCGCAATGGAGACGTTACTGGGCCCCTTCAAGGAAATCGATGAACAACAATGTTACTATATAGTAACATAGTCTTCTCCAATTGCTACTGGTAGTCAGTAGACATGTTGTTAAGAGGATAGTTTCTTCAATATACAATTACTGGCAGTGGTGATTCAAACTTTCTGAAGAAAATTTGTCCTCACCTTTTCAAATTAAAAATGTAGATCTCCTTTGACCTAGAGTTTATACTTTTGGAAATTTACTAAAAAGGTAAAGGCCCTCCCGTTGATCGTCGATTTGCTCGAGCAGGCCCAGTAACGTCTCCATTGGAGACTTTGTTGTTACTGTGTCTGGCATATCGAATACGTCACGGGGAGCTTGCCAGGCTCTGCCCTGCGGACGAGATACTCTCGGTAGCTTGCCGGGCTCTCCGAGAGGGGCAGAGGATCGAACTCGGGTCAGTCATGTTGGCCGCTTGTAAGGCGAACGCCCTATTTACTATCAATCAGTATTTACCTAATGAGCAAATAATACACAGGCATACAGATGCATACTTGCTTTTTACATAACTATAGTAAAAACAGCTTCTTGTCAGGATTAGATTAATTGAATAGCAGGTAACGATGCATCCCTGAAAAGGCAGGCAGTATACTGACATACTGTCAGTAAAAGACATTGGTAATAATTAAGTGAGAAAAAGCAATTTGCTGAAGATTATTTAATCCCATTAAGTATTAGTATGTATACCGAATAATATTTATGCTAAGGATACATTAACAACAGTCATCTCTAAGGTTCAGGTGATGAGGGAGTTTTCAATATCAAAGATATAAGTTTAAATTTATTTAGATTTTTAAAAATAATCGTGAGTTGGTCTAGAAAGATCACACAGGGGTTAAGGCACACGCCTTGCATCCCACAGACCCTATTCCATCCAGTTCTCCAACAGGGCAGGAGTAAGTTTCTGCCCCTTTCTCTCCCCCCCGCCCCCAAACTAACAAAAGGTAATTAAGAATTGGACAAGTCTAAGTTTGAGGTCATGAAAAAGTAAGTAGAGCAAAATAAAACTGAAATTATAACAATAGTTTTATAGTCTTCCTCTATCCCAGTTAATGAGGAAGGAGGTCTACTTTCCCAAGTTACTTCCGAGATCTGAGATGAGTGAAGTACACAGACTGAAAGGAAATATAGGGACAAAGGTACAGAGACAAGCCCAGGAGGAGGGGTGGGGGGGTACAGGGATGCATTTTCCAAATGATCCAACAAATGTAAGCTAACGTACCTGGCCACTTGCTGCCCCATCATTGGATCACCCTCCTTTAAGTTTTTGCTTGCCACTCTGGAAAAACAAACAAACAAACAAAACCTGTTCTTAATACATAAGAGCATCTGGGGAAAACTTGAGTTTCAAGTCAATGAAAAGTTGTTGGAAAGGTACGAGCAGGAATGAAACCCAGACACATGAGGGCAATAAAACCGGGGAGGGGGGGAGTAGGTGGGAGGGGGGGAGCTAGTTAACATTTCAAAATGTATTTTACTTTATAATTGAAGTCTATCTGTGAATTATGGAAAAAGTTTTTAAAAGAATGTAGGTTGGGGCTGGAGAGATAGTACAATGGGTGGGGTGCTTGTCTAGCAAGGAGAGCCCTGAACGCAGAATCAGGAGTAAGCTCTGAGCTCAGTTAGGTGAGACCCCAACTGCATGCCCCCCACCCCAAAAGAAGGTTATATTGTGTTTTTTTTCTTTCTGGGTCACACCCGGCGATGCACAGGGGTTACTCCTGGCTCTGCACTCAGGAACTACTCCTGGCGGTGCTCAGGGGACCATGGGGACCATATAGGATGCTGGGGATCGAACCCGGGTCGGCCGCGTGCAAGGCAGAAGCCCTACCCGCTGTGCTATTGCTCCAGCCCCAAGAAGGCTATATTCTTTACCCACATTAAATTACTGAAGATTTAGTGGCTAGGGAAGGCTTTTGTTTTCTCCTCTTGGGGTTTTTACTGAATACAGGCATTTGGGCTTATCTTCAGGGAAAACAATTACATAGGTGCAGTCACAATCAATAGGGGTAGAAATCTTAGCCTCAGGGAAGGCCGCTCCTAGGACAGATCCTCTCTCAGCATGAGGACCCACCCTAGAGCGGAATCCCAAGGGTGTGTCTCTCCTCTCCTTGTCCGACAAGCATATAAGACTATAATATAAATCATTTTGTATGGATACAGTAAGAAATATCTTAAACTTATAGAATTGCTCTCCTAGGGCCATCTCGATCTCAGACTACGGTGCTCAGGCCAGATAGTCTTTCCCACCCCTAGCAGGATCTTAGTCTCATCGTTACCTTGGATCATGACAGCATTTGTCCATGATCAAACTCTTAACTTATAGTTAAGAATCGTGGCACTTTGGCCTGGCCCATTTTGCTGCCAGGGTAGCTCACCGCTTGCCCTGGGTCCATTCAGTCCCTCGTCGGGACCCTGCTTTTGGGGTGTTAGGGACTAAGGGCAACTGAGGCTTAAGTCGAGAAAGCAGATGCCCGGGAGTGAATAATATTCAAGGCCAATCAAATCCTAAGTTACAAAGCATAATGTTAACGGTCTTCCTGTATCTATACAAAAAGGATATTACTTTAAGGTAAACTATTCATAAGGCATAAGGAGAGGAGAAAGGCAATATTTCACTCATACATATAAAATCGTAGATTTCTGGGAAACTGATCTTACAAATTAACAAAGTCTGATTAAGGGGAAAGCTGATTAACTGGGTGGGAAGGAGAGATTAGGGAAAACTGCTTACAGATAGACACAATGGAAGTGGAAGTGCCTCAGGAGCACTGTGATGGGTGTAACCAGATAAACCTAGGCTTCTTGTAGAGGGACAAAGCAATGTTACCCAACAGCAGGTAAGGTTCTTTGCCTAGCATGTGGTTGAACTGGGTTTGATCGCTTGCACTGCATATGATTCCCAAGTACCACCAGGAGCGATCCCTGCAGAAGTAAGCCCTGAGCACTGCTATAGTATGCCCCCAAGTAAACAACAACAAAACAACAGCAACAACAACAAAATAGGAGATAAGGCCAAAGAAATAGCTCAAAGGACTAGAGCAAACGCTTTGCATGGGGGGGGGCCCTGGGTTCTTCGCGGGAACTGCATGGTCCCCCATGCATTGCTGGGCATTATCTCTGAGCACTGTCCCTGAAAACTGTCAGGTGTGACCCAAAAACAAACAAATAAAAAGAATACAAATAGGAGATTATAGTAAAATAAATGGGCAAAAGTAATCTCTCCTCAAGTTCCTCAGTCCTATTCCTGCAAAGGGCTGGAGCGATAGCACAGCGGTAGGGCGTTTGCCTTGCACGCAGCCAACATGGCCAACCTGAGTTCGATTCCTCCGCCCCTCTCGGAGAGCCCGGCAAGCTACCAGAGTATCTCGCCCGCACGGCAGAACCTGGCAAGCTCCCCGTGACGTATTCGATATGCCAAACACAGTAACAACAAAGTCTCCAATGGAGACGTTACTGGGCCTGCTCGAGCAAATCGATGAACAATGGGAGGGCCTTTACCTTTACCTTTTATGCCTGCAAAGATGAAAGACTTTGAGCTGGGGGTGTAGGTCAGAGATAGAGCAATGGGGTCTAGGTTCAATTTCCAGCACCACCACCATTTTGCAACCCCTCCCCCCCAAAGGATGAAAGCCCAGCATGAATATCACCCCTGGAGAGAGCACATTGGAGAAGCAAGGGGAGTGGGGGATGACAGGTTGTAAAAGGAATGGCTATTTTAAAAGATCAACTACATAAAATAGGGCTTAAGCACAACACAAGACTTTTTCAGAGGAAATAATACCTCATGTAAGGATCCACAGTGAGAAACAAGGCTTCCAGCAGCACCTCTATGAAACAAAGCATTACACAATCAGACACTCAAGGCCAGATCAACAGACAATATTCCTGCTTCATGGCTGCACTTTTTCTCTTTTGCTTCCTTCCTTCCTTCCTTCCTTCCTTCCTTCCTTCCTTCCTTCCTTCCTTCCTTCCTTCCCTCCTTCCTTCCTTCCTTCCTTCCTTCCTTCCTTCCTCCTTCCCTTTTTACCTTCCTCCCTCCCTTTTTTCCTTCCTCCCTCCCTTTATTCCTTCCTCCCTCCCTCCCACCCTCCCTACCTTTTTTCCTTCCTTCCTGTCTTCCTTCCTGTCTTCCTGTCTTCCTTCCTTCCTTCCTTCCTTCCTTCCTTTCTTCCTTCCTCCCTCCCTCCTCCTCCCTCCCTCCTCCCTTTCTTTTTCTCTCTCTCTTCTTTTCTTTCTTTTTTGGGCCACACCCAGCTGTGCTTAGGGTTTACTCCATGCTCTGTGCTCAAGGATCATTCCTGATAGGCTCAGGGGACCACATGAGGTGTCAGGAATTGAACCCGGGCCAGCCTCATGCCTGGCAAGCCTCCTACCATCTACTGTCTCTCCCCCACACTGGGCTGCCCTTTTTCATCTGTGCTTTCTATGGAAGAAACAAGAGGGGCCCTCATATCTGGCTAATTCACTCATCATTATCACCATGAGTTATTTACTCAACACTTTATGCTTTACAAGAGTACTTCATATAATGATCTCAATAATCATTACTTTCATTTGCTTTACATTTAGGTGAAGTAGCTCTCCTGAGACCACATCTATAGTCATTGTGTATATATAGTACTTCAAAGAGTTTTATTATCAGTCCCAGCCAGAATTAAATACACATTTTTTAATAACCCTCATGTATGTATTTTCTAGAATTTTCCATTAAGTTCTGGCTATCAACTGAAGGGACAGGATATCTCAGCCAGGGTATTGGATGGCCTGCCCTTTTTTCAGGCTTACCTACTTAAAACGTCCCATAGCGTTTGCTCTGCAGAATTAATTTTAAGCACGCTGGGTGCGCTAACCATCGCTCTCCTTAGATGGCTCTCCTGAAGTTTGCCAAATCCCTCTACTTTCCCCACATACAGGCGAGCTTCCTCTGCAAAGGATGGAAGGTTTCCCCGCTCCTCTGCTTTCAGGAATACTCTGAGCTCTGCACACACTGCTCAGGAGTGCTGTCCCCTCTGGTACCTCAGCCTCACTGCACAGGACCTCCTCCACGCTCAAGAGGAAATCACGAAGAATAGTGTTTCAATGGTCAAGAAAATCTGAGGGACCCTGATTTTGATGTCAAGACTAAACACAGAGAACTGTGAAAAGGTCTATGGAGGTTTGTCAATGCTCACAAATACCTCTCATCTCTGTGTTCAGGAGCCTTTGCCGTTCCTCCCATTAAGAAGTCTATTTCCTAGGGTAGGAGGTATGGCCCCAAGGGTTGGAACACACGCTCTGCATGCACAAGTCCCAGGTTTGATACTGGCACCCAATGGTCCCTTCAGCAAGGTCAGGGGTAGCCTCTGAGCATTGCGCCAGGGGGAGTTCCCAATACCACCAGATGTGCTCCCCCTCCAAAGAAAGTCTATTTTCTCTGAAACTGGAGTTGGCTGCAGGACTTTGACCCATATAGCATCTTAACAGACATGGTACAAGGAGAGTTTGGAAAGTGCCTGCACTTTGGGAACTGCCAACTCCTGCTGCTCCAGCATTTTGAAACCACTGTGTGGAGAAAAAAAAAAATGGACTCAAACTTCAATGAGGCTATTCTAATGGAACCACGAAGCCCACTAGAGCTCAGAAGAGCCTGCTGAGATCAGCAATTCACCAGTGTGAACTAACGGACAATTACTGTTTGAAGTCACTGCATTTAGGGGGTCACTTATTATGAGTCCAAACTGACATTGATACAGTCTCCTCTGACTCAAGCCCTAGAAGTAGGACTCACCTCCATTTTTTAAGGGTGGGAGCTCAACTGTCTTCAATTCAAAGTTACTATCGGTAGGACTGCCTTCGAAGTGCTTCTTCAGGGTCCAGCGCTCAGCATGAACCATCTTGGAGTTCCTAGAACACACATGTAGCAGCTGCTAGTAAGGGTTGTTATGGTTCCCGGTTCTGCACAGCAGGGTCAACCCATGCACTACTTTTCCGCGTTATCATCTAACACCTGCCGCATTTATTTAGTGTTCATGGCGTGTCCACGACGCTGCTGAGCACCTCATAGGCATCACCTAGTTTTTATCTGTATCACCTCCCTCCAAGATAAGTATTACTGGAGCCGGAGCGACAGCACAGCGGATAGGTGCGCCTTGCACACCGTGGACCAGGGATCCCGGCACCCCTGCATCCCCTATGATGCCCAGAGCACCGCCAGGAGTGATCCCTGAGTGCAGTGCCAGGAGTAACCCCTGAGCATCACCGGGTGTGATGCAAAGTAAGCAAGCAATCGAGCAAACAAACCCACCCAAGAGAAGCACTGCCAGTGCACGGCTGGGAAACGTCAGGCTTCATCGGCCAAGTCCATGGCAAGGAAAAAATGTAAACCAACACTGAACTGCAGGTCAGCCACCGTGAGGTCTTGTCAAAGGAATGGATCAGCTCCCTGGCATGGAAACACTTCATTTCTTCCCTCCCAAGAGGTGAATTCCAAAGATCCCGGGAGAAAGCCGCGCAAGTTTCTCAGAGCTGCGCGTTCTACGGGTCTCGGATACCTGGAACCCGGCGGTGGCGCTGCTCCTGCGCCTTCCACCCGTTTTTCCAAGCGCCCCCGACAGCTCTGCCGGTTCGGCTTTTAACTTATCGCCACACCAGAGCGGGAGAAAATCCAGTTTTTCCGCATCACGTGGGAGCCTCAGCCACACGCCCGGGAGTGAACGGGCCGCAGGGTCCCAGCCGCTGGGCGATTTCATGCAGTGGCGCGCCCAGTGCTCGGGAGTGGGCACCGCCGTAGCCAGCAGGGCGCGTCTCTGCAGGGCTAGGGGGGCAGTCGGGGCGGTCCGACCAGCAGTCTGACCCTTTTTTCCGCTCTTTCCCCTCCAGCATCTCCCCATCATTGGGCTGGGGGGGCAGCTCAAAAGGATGCAGCGCCTGCTTTGCATGCCGGAACCCCAGGTTCGATCCCTGGTGTTGCAAGGCACCCTCCCCAGCTCCTCCAGGGGCGACGCCGGAGCACGGAGCCTGGAGCAGCCCTCCAGACCTCCAGGTGTGCACACTCAAAAAAAAAAAACCACCCGAACAACAAAACACCAAAAGGGAATTGCAGCGAATTCTCAACCGCCACAGATACTGACGCTCCCTAGAAAGGGCGTGACCAGGGACTGTCAGGCCCTGAGGCTGGCCAGTTGGGGTTCCAGGTTCAGGCCCGGCAGCCCCAGACTCCCACCCTCTAGCCCCACCCACCTTGGTGCCCGCCCCCGAATTCCGACCCCGGCTAGCAAGCAGCGGGGTGCAGCCAGGCGCCCTCCCTCCAGCGCCCCGCTGAGCCCCCTCCAAGACCCCGGAGCTCGGCGGAAGGGGAGCGAGAGCGAGGAGCTAACGCCCCGCATTTGAGGGGTCGAGAAGCTCAGCTCGGGAAGGAGGGGAGGGGGCCGGGCAAGGGGCCTCTACTTACGGCCGTTGGGGTCCGCGAGCTGCACGAACGAGGAGCCGTGGCTGGGTTTTGCAAGTCGAGGAGTCCCGGGCTTCCTAATATTTGGCCCTCCCAGGAGAGGGTGGAGCTTTGGAACAGGCGGAACTGCTCCAGGAAGGAGTAGGACTGCCCCAGACCCAAGGGATGGCAGGTGAAAGGGGAGAGACAGAAAAAGGAGAGAGGGGAGAGGGGACGCTGAGGAGAGAGAGAGAGAGAGAGACAGAGACAGAGACACAGACACAGACAGAGAGAGAGACAGAGACAGAGAGAGAATATGTGTGTCTGTGTGTGTGTCTGTCCCCTAATGCTTTTCTCCAACATATTTCCCATCCACACGACCAAGTCTAGTGTCCCCCTCCACTGTGAATCCTCTATGACTCCCCCAGGGAGTGCTCCTGACACTGGGGACCATCTAGCTCTGCCACTTTAGGGCTTCTTTCCTGGCCTCCTCCCCAGGTCTTGGTCTAAGCAAGGGGTCCCTCTCAAAACATACAGGCTGGTTTGTATTTGCTGGCATCCATGTGTTCTAGCTCTCTGGGTTATCTCCCTGACCCCTAAAAATTAGGAGTCTTTTTAAAGAAGAAAATGAGTTCATAAATATCAAGTGCTTACATGAGCACCGAAGTCTATAGTAAGTTCAAAACACAGAAATGAAACAGCAGCAAGCTTTGGCAAGTGGCAGGCTTTGGAGCTTCCTGCCCAGCTAAGGAATTTCCAAGAACCTACACATTGTGTCTGTCTATATCCCTGATCCCTAGCCCAATCTTTATCAGTCATGTTCTATAAAATAACAAGACAATGAAAATATGTATAAACCTCTTAATTGAAAAACCCCCTTTTGGACTGGAACAATAGCGGCCAACCTGAGTTGATTTCTGGCATCCCATATGGTCCCCCAAGCACCGCCAGGAGGGATTCCTGAGTCCAGAGTCAGGAGTAACCCCTGAATACCACTGGGTGTGGCTACCGTCCAAATTCCCCCATAATCTCAAATTTTGTGGATCTTTCCAAGCAATGCTCAGGGAGCGGCTCATCCCAGGGTGCTATCCGGGCCACAGCCAATGGTGTATAAACCCTTCTAAGATCCAAAAGCAGATGACTCATCTTCGATGTTTTTGCTATCATATCCCTGACCAAAAAATTAAAAAAGAGTGTGGGAAATCCCATACTTTCCTGGGGGCCATTAGGTGCTTATATGTGCAAGGTACACCATCCCTCCCCACCCCAGAGCTTTTTTCTGTCTCTCAGTGCCTGCTTTTTAGTGTAATCAGTTTTACTTTATGACTACAACCTACCTTACTGACCAGCCTCATAGTGACCCTGTCAATCTCCTCCATAAACATCAGACATGCACATATAGAAGGTTTATTTTTCTGTTTCTATAAAAACAGTATTAAGCTGGGCCAGAGAGGTAGTACAGCAGGTAAAATAAACTTACCTGGCCCACAGCTGACCCAGATTCAATCCCCAACACCCCATAGGGTCTGCAAAGCTCCACCAGGAGTGATCCCCGAGCACAGACCCAAGGAGTAAGGGACCCTTTTAAAAGATACTCTGAAGATTTTTGCTTTTCAAATTTGTTATTATGGACACCTCTCTTGGTAAACAGAGCTATTAACTTGTTAAATAGTTATTGGTTAATGGTCCATAATTTGGATGTGCCATAAGTTATTCTGCAACTCCAATGCTGCTTCTTGTCTTGTTTTGCTTTGTCACTGGTGTTGTATGTGCATGTGGCTCTGTGGAGAGCTTTGCATGTTAATGCCCTATTCCTACAAGATGGAGTCCCAAAAGTGAGATGGTTGAAAATATGTATTTTTTTAACAAATAAGATCGAATCCTATAAAACTGTTAGGATTCAAAGAAATAGCAATTTTGAATGAACTATGTCCCACCACTCCCGAGAACTGATGCCTGACTTTATCCACAGTTGTACTCTTGCCCCTAAATGCTTGACTGAAGGTATTTTTTTTTCTCGGATGACTCATACTGGCTTTAAGAATAAGAGAGACTATTGCAAACTGCAACACCCTAAAGGAAAGAGTGAGCAAAAGGGAATGCCCTGCCACAGAGGCGGGATTGGATGGGGGGATGGGGGGTGGGAGGGCTACTGGGATCATTGGTGGTAGAGAACGGGCACTGGTGGAGGGATGGGTACTCGATCATTGTATAACTGAAACCCAAGCGAAAGTTTGTAAGTCTACAATTGTACCTCATGTTGTTTCACTAATAACGAAAATAATAAGAAAAAAATAAATAAATAAAAACACTTCCTAGAAAAAAATAAAATAAAATATGATGCCTTAAAAAAAAAAAGAAGAAGAGAGACTTACTGATTCCTACAAAGTTCAGAGTTGAATGGGCTTCCGGGTGTGTCAGGATAAAGACCTGCTGTATCCCGCTCTTCTGGCTACTTCTGTGGCATCACCAGACTCCTGAGGCTTGCCTCCCTCACAGGGACAGTAGAGTTACAGCAGCTCCACTACCCTGAAGCAAAAGTCCTCAAGCAATCTGGCATGTGTGGAGATATTCAGGAAGCATCTGCAATGGCCTAAAGGTGGTGAAACAGGATTATTGTGAAGAGTGAGTATGACAAGAAAACAAAGCACCTTTGATGAACAACCAGCTCCTTCCTTCCATGTTCTCTAACCCTGTGTTGCTTTTATTTTGGAACACTGAAACACAATGTACATCATTGTGAACAAAGTGCTTTTATTTTTGGTCAGGAATATGACGGACAAAACACCAAAGGTGAGTCATCTGCTTTTGGATCTTAGAAAAGCTTATAAAATCCAGATATGGAACATTTTTCCAACCAACTATTCTAGAAATAAAATTTCTACTTTCAAGAGCAAAGTACACCTAAGACTTACTCACTTGGCATTAAAGGGAAGGTATGGATAACATTTGGACCACACCAAACATAACCTTTTGTCCACATGAAATTAAGATCTTTTTTGCACCATGATGACTCAGCCAGATTTAGGACTAAAATTTGCCAAGTCATGGTGATCAACAATAATCCTGGATCCTGTATCATTGTCTGGAGAGAGTTAAAATGTGGAATAAAAGGTATAGGTTGGGTAAGGCCGGAGGCTGGGGATTGGGAGGACTTTTCTTCACTTTGCTTTATTGTAAATTACCTTCTTCAATTCAGTCCTCTAACTTAAGTTTCATGAACTCTAATCTAGTTACTTTTAAAACAAAATAATCACAGTGACCATGAAATAAAGGGGGTTCTAGTTCTTATGCAGACACAAATGACTGTCTTCTCTGTTGACAAGAGTTTTCAAAGACTCTTCTTTCTGGAAAAGAGGAAGGATACACTCTTACAATTTTTTAATTGTGTCCCTTACAAAACAAAAGTGTAACTTTTACTTGGGGTTTCAGACCTTTCCCTGTATCTCTTATTTCTTAAAAGTAAACAACATAAAGTAATTCTTGTACAGAAGAGTCCTGTTTGGGAGTGTTATAGTCTACCTCCCTTCTGAACCTTCCTTCAGAAGCAGCCCTCAAATTTGAAAGAAATTGAAGTCTTTTTTTTCTTTGTGGGGAAGGACTCCTAAGCAGTGCTCAAGAGGACCAACGGGAACCACCTGGGCTGGAGGTTTTCATTCTCAGCCCTGTGATATGGTGCTGGGGATCTCCAAGGTTCTGAGGCATTGGAGCTGGAACTCAGGTTCCCAGGTAAAGTAACTTAGATAAACCAGAGTCTGTAGCAGGCTTTGAGAGTTGAATTCAAATTATCTTGCTATAAAGTCCTGAACTTTTCACGGTTGTATTTTTTTCCCCTCTGTATAGGTGAGATGGAATCTGTCTGTAGGTAAAAATAAATTTAGGGACGGTGATACTTAAGGATATCTTTACGTTCAGAACGTTGCTTCTGATGTACGAGAGGCTTAATGTCTTAGGAAGTTACCCTCTCCTTCTGGCTTCTCCTCTTAGTTCTTCCTCCCACATTCCTGTCTGCTTGACTAGTGTTTCATGTAATTCTATGGTGGGCCCTTTTTTTTCTGCCCTCTTTTGGGTTAAAATGCTGGAGAGAAAATACAAGATGGATCTGAAACCTTTTTTGTAAGACGTTTTGTAAGTAAGGAAATGTGCAAAATATACTGAGGACAAGTAAGAATAAGGGGCATGCAAAGGACAAGGATTATGTGAAAGGAGCAAGCATTAGTCAGACTTTCTAGTTTGAACCCCAAAACGAATAATGTCATTAGCGTATTAGTACCCATACAATGAACAGTAATAATACATTAATGGAATCAACCCACTTTCTCACCTGTAAAATAAGTTACCATGAATTCATAAATGCAAAGATAAGAAAAAGACCTTCCTTAGAGCTGAATGTCAATTAATGACATAATGACATTAATATATGGAGCCATGGAATCAGTCACCTTTTTCTGCACCCATTATTTTAATAATTGATCCAGCAAAAATAGTAAAAGTTAGAGCAGGTAAATATTTGATGAGGAACAGAAAAAGTGCAGCAGTATGTCTTCACCAAATATTTATCAAAACGGAAAATGTAGCTTAACCATAGGAAAGCTGGAGGATCATATGGATTGTAGGGGTCAAACCCAGGTTAGTCACCAGGTTCGGTCCCCTGCAAGGCATGCGCGTGTGGTATTGCCTCTTTGTCCCCCAGATTTTCTTTCTATTGCAAAACTGAAACTCTTTATACATTGAACACTTCCTCCTCCAAACTATAGCAACCATACCTACTTTCTGTTTCTTTGAGTTTGACAACTTTATTATTATTTTTGGCGGGGGGCTACATCAGATGATGCTCAGGGGTCACTCCAAACTCTGTGCTCAGAAACAACTCCTGGCAGTGCTTGGGGGGACCTTATTGGATGCCAGGGATTGAACTGGGGTCAGCAGCATGCAAGGCAAGTGCTTTACCCTTTGTGCTACTACTCCAGCCCGAATCTGACAACCTTAGATATACTTTTGATCTTGTTTTAGAGCCTCTCCTGGCAGTGCTCAGGACTTCTGGCTCTGGTCAGGGGTCATCATAAGTTGGGCTTGAGGGACCGTATGTGACCCTGGGAATAAAATTGGGGTCGGCTGCATGTAGGGAAGGCACCTTAGCAACTGCTGTATCTCTCCTGACCCCTGTACACTCTCTTTCTCTCTCCCTCTCTGTCCTGCTTTCCATACCGCATCTCAGTGAACTCATAAACAATGCTTGTTGATTTCACTCTATAACGACCTCCAGCTTCATCCATGTGGTGTGTGGCATCACTTCCGCTTTTTGACAATGCTGAATCACGCTCCAATCTCCCATGTTGTGCATGCATATGCTTTCCTTATTCACCCACCTCCTGTGGGTGAAAGCAGAAAGTAAAAAAAAGGGGGCTGGAGCGATAGCACAGCGGGTAGGGCGTTTGCCTTGCACACAGCCAACATGGCCGACACAGGTTCGATTCCCAGCACCCCATATGGTCCCCTGAGCACCGCCAGGAGCAATTCCTGAGTGCATGAGCCAGGAGTAACCCTTGAGCATCGCCGGGTGTGACCCAAAAAGCAAAAAAAAAAAAAAAAAAAAGAGGGGGCTGGAGCGAAAGCACAGCCAGTAGAGTGTTTGCCTTGCATGTGGGCGACCCAGGTTTGATTCTCAGCATCCCCTATGGTCCCCCAAGCACCAACCCCCGTGCATCGCCGGGTGTTACCCCCCCCACAAAAAAAGAGAAAAATTTATCCCCAAGTTCAGAGACACATCCAATCTCCAATCTCTCCTTGAAATCTGTCCCAAATTTTCTTTAGTTTGTCTTAAGCCAAATGAATTTTTGGTGATGGCAAATTATGTTCAAATTTTCTTTTCTTTTCTTTTTTTTGTGTGAGGCAAGATATTTTTATTGAAACTTATTTAGAAATATGTGAGGGAGAGAAAGGAGAAGTACATAATCAAGAGAGAATAGGGCATCACTCAGTGGAGATAAGCAAGCAAAAAAACACCAAGATAAGTAAGTAAGATAAATGTCAAGGGAGAACATGGGTTGGAAAAGCCTGTTTAGATTTTTCTTTTTACTCAGGTTGAAGTTATCAGTGACATATAATTCATATGTTATAAGTGACAATTTGTTTTATCCTTATTATAACATTAAATATAGTTTTAGATGCAGTATTTTTGTATGTTGTTTTTGGGTAATACCTGGCAATGCTCAGGGGTGACTCCTGGCTCTGTATTCCTCAGGGAACCTTATGGGAGGCAGGTGATCAAACCCCAGTTGGGTGTGTGCAGGGCAAGTGCCCTATTCATTGTACTATCGCTCTGAGACCTAGATGCAGTATTTTTATGAACAGGAATTTGCTGAATGAAAAGAAGGTAAATTTAAATTTGCCTTCAGTTCTAATAAAGATTAAGTAAATCTTCCCAAAGTGGTCTCCAGCATTCCAATTTTCTCTGAAAGGAATCCATTCAGGCACTTTCGGTGTGGTGGGTTTCAGTAATTGTACAATCAATCCCATGAACTTTAATACTATTGTAACATTGTTACCTAAACTATTAAAAAACTTCTCTAGGTGGGGCTGGAGCGATAGCACAGCGGGTAGGGTGTTTACCTTGCATGCAGCCAACATGGCCAACACAGGTTCGATTCCCAGCATCCCATATGGTCCCTCGAGCACCGCCAGGAGTGATTCCTGAGTGCATGAGCCAGGAGTAACCCCTGAGCATTGCTGGGTGTGACCCAAAAAAGCAAGAAAAAAAAAAAACTTCTCTAGGGAATTCACTGACTTTGATTGGATAATTTTAACTGATAGTAAACAAATAAATCCTGCATTCTCGATTTACTTTAAAATGCAAATATATGAAAATAATGTTTATTTTCTCATTGAAGACCATGAAAAGGCTGAGTGGCTATTTATATGTGTGATGGGAAGAGCAGGAGAATTTAACATTGAGGGTGGGAGTGGGTGGGAAGCCATAGTGAGGGCAGAAGAAGGGAGGGAGCATTACTTTCCTCTGCTCCCGAGTGATCCAGGTTCATACATGTCTTTGTTGCACAAAACAGGAAAAGCATCAGGTGAAGATGCCGAAACAAAATACCTTCATTGAGGAAATCATAGAGAAGAAAAAGAATCTCATGAAGTGAAAGAAAGTGAGATAGGTAAATGGCCCATGTAAGGGTGAGGTACACATAAACCAAGTCATAATTATAGAAGACGTTAGTCACCTGTTTGATAAAAGAATGTTTGCCTCACTCTGACTCAGCTCTTGAACTCTGCATTCGCCTGTACTCTGATTCTTGAATGTTTGCTCCTTCTTCATACACCTTTACTATTCTTTATTTCTCTGACTGCTGCTTGAATGGTTTCCTTCAGGTAATGAAACCTGGAACTTGGATAGGGACCTAAGAGCTTTAGTTCTCATCCAGATAGTTCCTGCATCATATTTTTTGGCAAACCATCTGGAAGCTGTCTTACACCTAAGTACCGGGCCTACTTCAGTGTCCAACAGTTGGAGCAGTCAAGTCAAACGTGGACACAGATAGTTAGACACTGGACTACCTCAGCCATACTACTGGGGATATAATTTTTTTAAATGTAGGAATGAATATTGCTATTTATTCAGTCATTGGTTAAGCTGAATGAATTGGGCATGAACTCACATTACTTAATTTTTTTAATTCTAAATGTTAATTTTATTATTATTATTTTAATCACTATGAGATATAGTTACAAAGCTTCCCTGTCTGAGTTTCAGTCATACAATGAAAGATCACCCAACCCTCCACCAGTGCACAATCTTCCACCACCAAGGTCCCCAGTATGCCCCCATCCCACCCCTCTTCCTGCCTCTATGGCTGACAATATTCCCTATACTCTCTTATGTATTACTTGCTATGAATAGCATAAGATGTTGTGTGTCTGCAAGAGTGACTGCCTGCTCCTGGAATTCTAGAAGTTTAGATAATTAGGGTCTTGGAGAAATCTCTGTAGTGAGTTACTCGGTTTGGAGATTCTTCTGTGTGTGTCTGGATCGTGGCCATTAAGGGGCTTAAGTAGAAGCAGGGGGCAATTTGTGTGCGTGACATCCAGGGTTCCATGGTGTGGAGGTAAGAGGGGGGATGAGAAGAGCCGGCCCATCCCCTATCCCTTGAGGCCTGGAGTTTGCCATCACTGTACCCGGGTATCTGCACTTCTCATTGGGTTCTGGAAGTTGGCAGCAACCTGGGTTTTTAGGGGGCAAGTGGAGGAATGACGCCTGCCCCGTCTGAGGCACCCTGGTGAAGTCAGCCTGGCTTAACGTCTGGAGGCATTTCTGTAGTGAGCTGCTCGGTTTGGAGATTCTTTTGTGTGTCTCGGGATCATGGTCTTTTTTTTTTTCTTTTTAGGTCACACCTGGCAATGCACAGGGGTTACTCCTGGCTCTGCACTCAGGAATTACTTCTGGTGGTGCTCAGGGGACCATTTGAGGTGCTAGGGATCGAACCTGGGCTGTACTATCACTCCAGCCTAGACCGTGGTCATTAAGGGGCTTAAGTACCAGCCAGGGGCAGTTTGTGAGCATGACTTCCAGGGTTCCATGGAGTGGAGGCGGGGATGAGAAAGACGGACCCATCCCCTATTCCTTGAGGCCTGGAGTTTGCCATCACTGTACCCGGGTATCTGCCCTTCTCTTTAGCTTCTGGAAGTTGGCGGCCGCCAAGGTGTTCAGGGGGCAGGTGGAGTGATGATGCCTACCCCTGTCTGAGGCATCCCAGTGAAGTCAGCCTGGCTTAAAGTCCAGAGACATCTCTGCAGCAAACTGCTTGATTCGGAGATTCTTTTGTGTGTCTCTGGACTGTGGCCCTTGTTGCCATCTTTTCCAGAGAAATAAACTATTGGCAAATGCCCCGTAGGGTATGCCTCCTCTCCCGCCCAAACCACACCATCTGCTGGCCCTAACTGTGGCTTTTGATCTCTTTCGAGATTTATGGGCCTCTAAAATAAGGCCAATAAATGAGCGTGTATAGCTGAGCTGGAGGTGGTTTATGGGTATGGCTCCCACATACCTCACTTTTGGCCATTTAATTTCTTAGTAAACTTGGCCTAAACCAGTTGTTGAGGTCTGGCCACAGGCACAGCGGCAATTTTGGATATCAGGAAGTCTGAAGGTACCATCAGGCTGCTGACGCACTTGTCCCGCGGGTACAGGCTGATCTGCTGGTGGCACCATACCCCCTTGGGGACATCTTTGGTGGCCTAAGAAGGCTGGGAGCTCCAGGCAAACCCCCCTCTGCCAAGATTCTCCCTGAGGGGATTATCTGGTCGGCCTTTGGAGGGGACTTTCTTTGTGTCTTCATCTCTGCTCTCAATCTTGTGCTATCAGTCACTCCTTCCTACTCTCTTTCTGTTTTTGTTTCTGATTTTTGGACCACACACCGCGCTGCTCAGGGGGCAATTCCTTATCGTTCTGTGCTCAGGAGTGATCTCTGGAGGTGCTCAGAGGACCCTCTGTGGTGCAGGAGACGGAACCAATGTCGCTGGTGACAGCCTTCCCTTCTGGACTGTCTCTCCAGTCTCTTTCTTGCTATTTTCACCCAAAAAGAAAAATCATGGCGAGGATTTGCTCAAAAATTCTTCACAAGAATTCCTTAATTCTCACATTAAAACAATACCAAGGTCCATCTCAGTCATTATTTGCCTGTTATGCATCCTGGATTCTTGGGTGATTGGAAACAACCTTTCAGGCTGTGACACTTGCCCAAGGAAATCCTGCCTTTTGGGGGTCCCAGTCTAGCTACTATGTTGCAATCAGGCAGGCAGGTGATTTCAACGAATATATTACAACCCTTGAAAATTGTTTTCTTACGTCTCTTCTTGTCATAAGGCACCAAGCAGTTAGAACACAACAGGCTGTGGAACATCGAATCCTATTTTCTTAACTTTTCTGCACGTAAGACTCTTGGCCCGGTGTAGCCAGTGGTGGGATCCTTACTGCCCATCTCCTGACAATAAACCTTGCTGCTTTCATGCCTCAGTCACAGGAAATCAATTCATAAACTCTCACTTATGCTCTATTCCACTTCTGGCCGGTATTGTGTTTTGTTGCTTAGTAAAACACCATTGTGAGTCCTGCCGCCATGCCCCTCGGCCAACATGTGCTCTTCCTCTCCCACTTCTGCTCCCAAAGCCTTTAACTCTCTGTCCCAGGGTGCCTGGCAGCCTTGCTGACTTGGTGGGGTATCTGGGATCTGGAGAATTCTGACAGATGAGTCTTTGCTCGTGTCCAACAAGTTTTCCCCTTAACCACTGAGTGCTTAACTAGATAAAGAATTCAGCATTCCTCAAGCCTTTTCCTTACCCTGAATTTTTACAGACTGGGAAGTACTAAAAGAAGATGCATGCCCTGTGAGCACTGCACACAGTAGGACCTCATATTATCTCATCCAAGCTAAGTGTGCTATTTACGAGAAGTGCCTAGTGGGGGTTGGAGAGATAGTACAATGGATAAGGTGCTTGCTTTGTACCTGGCTGACCCGGCTGTCCCTAGCACCCCATTTAGTACCCTGAGCCCGACCAGGAGAGATGCCCGAATTAAAAATAAATAAAATTGATGAATAAAAAAATAAAATAAACAAGCGGTCATTGACAATCAAACTAAAGTTGTCTGAAGGTTAGGAGAAAAAGGTGTGAAGAGTGTAAGAAATGGTGATTGGCTTGAAAAGTCAACAAGTGATATAGATAGGACGATAATATACATAAAAACTGCAATCTGATATACAAAATAATTTTTAAAAAATAAAAGTGAAGTGGAAACTGCCCAAAGTTGTGGTGTTTAGGGAGCCAGAGTGATGATAGTATAGCAGATAGGGTGCTTGTCTTGCACACAATCAACCAGGGTTCGATTCCCACCATCGCATATGGTTCTCAAAGCACTGCCAGGTGTAATTATTCCTAAATGCAGAGTCAGGATTAACCCCTGAGCATAGCTCAGTATGGTTACAAACCAAACCAATAGAAAATAAATAAATAAATAAAATTATGTTTAGCCAGCAAATTTGTGCTATAGCACCCTCTTGTGGATAAATTGGAATCAACATAGAGTTGGCTAGGAACCCGCAGATCAAGGACCAGGATGAGACCTTCATGATGAGAGACCTCCATAACGAATCCTGGAAAATTTCACACAAGATATTACCTTGGAGTCTGTTGGCCTCCAAATAAGTAGACCAAACATACTGTATCTATATACCAGTAGGTAGAGAATATCTTTAATCTTAAAGAACTGGCGTCATTTTCTGCCAATCCTAAATAAAAAAGGTCAGAGGGATGGAAAATTGTAATAGAAGTTCTTTGCAGAAGTACCAGGTAGCCAAACAGTTAAAAGTGGTGAACGGTGAAACAAAACTATTCTAGTTGGAATCTTCCCTTCCCTCGTCATTCTTCAATTGGATGTCTGATGAGCAGGCATAAGGAAGTAGCAGCTTTAAATTTTTTAATAGTAAGCATGGGATGGTGGGTAGGAAGGGAATAAAGAGGCAGACTAGAAGGGACTTATACAAGGACAGTGGTAGAAGGTCTTGGACACTTTGGTGGTGCTGAAGGTGCAGGAACTTTATACATCAAAACCAAAAAAGTTTAACACTTTTGTAAACTATATTACCTAAACTACAATAAAAAATATCATAAATAAAAAGTAAAGGGCCAGAGTGATAGTACAGTGGGTGGTGCATTTGTCTTACACACGACCAACCCAAGTTTGATCCCTAGCACCTTGAGCCTGCCAGAAGTGAT
Source organism: Sorex fumeus (assembly GCF_029834395.1). NCBI lineage: Eukaryota > Metazoa > Chordata > Mammalia > Eulipotyphla > Soricidae > Sorex > Sorex fumeus. The sequence continues at coordinate 46,430,462 of NW_026606091.1, forward strand.
TCCTGAATGCAGAGTCAGGAGTAAGCCCTGAGCACTGCTGGGTGTGGCCCCAATTTCTTCATTTTCATTATCCTGTTATTCATCGATTGCCTCGAGCAGGCCCCAGTAACGTCTCTTTCATCCTAGCCCTGAGATTATATTCAAGGCTCTTTAGGAGAATGAGAACCATCGTTACTGGTATTTGGCATATTTGGTGCGCCACGGGGAGTTTGCCAGACTCTGCCCTGTGGGCAGGCTACATTCTGTAACCTGCCAGTTTGTCCAAAGTAGGAATGAGATAATAAGATGTCATAAAAAAAAGATGTCCTGATAAGATGTCCTGGACGAGAACAGTGCAGTCTCCTGCCCCCGCACCTGACTGTTCCTCGCCGGGGCCCCTTGGAGGGGAGCGGGTTGAGCTTTCCTCCCTGCCCCGACCAGGGCTGTGGCAGCCGAAGACCTCCAGGACCAGCCACCACCATGCTGAGACCACTCTCCGCACACATGAAGGTACTGGCAGAGGGACAAAGCCACGCGGTTTCCGGGGCCGAGATCTCCAAGCCTACTCGGATTGGAGTCGAGCATCCTCCACCCAGATCCTCCAAATTCCAGTAGGCGGGGGTCACACCCACCACCTGCCCCCCTGGCGCCATGTAATCCCATCAATGGCCAAGACTCAGAGACTATAAAATCCAGCTCCCGGAACCGCGCGGCCGCGAATGCGGACGAGAACAGTGGCCCCAATACAAAAAAAAAAATTCAAACAAACAAAACCCCAAAACAAGCTAAAATAAACAAAGAAAGATAAAGTAGGCATATATCAAGAAATCTGAAGTCGATTACTAGGAGTGTTAACAAAAACTATAACTGGGGCTGCAAAGATAACTTAATGGACTGAAGTGCATGCTTACAGGAGAACTAGGCTCTATCCCTATTACTGCTTAGTCCTCTGAGTGACACCAGAGAAACCCCTGAGCACAGAACTGGGAGTAGTCCCTGAGCGCCATCTGATGTAGCTCAAAAAAATAAATACAATAACAAACCGAAATGGCAATGAAGTATGTGGTGTTCCAACTCCATCATCCACCTCACTCACATTGGCAGTTCACTGGGCTGAGAGAACCAAAAGGAAGGTCAAGAGCTGTACTGGTTTTGATTTAGCTTCTCCCCCTCTCCTCAATTATATATATATATATATATATATATATATATATATATTTGCTTTTTTGGGTCACACCCAGCAATGCACAGGGGTTACTCCTGGCTCTGCGCTCAAGAATTAGCCCTCGTGGTGCTCAGGGGACCATATGGGATGCTGGGAATCGAACCCGGGTTGGCCGCGTGCAAGGCAAACGCCCCACCCACTGTGCTATTGCTCTAGCTCCATATTATTTAATTTTAAAAATTCTTTTCACACCAATTCCTTGCCTTATCAGTATGTAGAAGTATAAATACTGTTTTTTTCCCAAAGGGATATGTGGAATGATGCTTTTCAATGATCGATATGTAGGTGGTGAGGTGTAACTCTATGGGTTGCTGGGGATCGTACCCAGGTCAGCTGCATGAAAGCCCAGTGCCTTTCCGTGGGTACTATCTCTCCAGCCCCAAACTGGCTGTGTTTTGGGAGGTCCTCAGGGAGCTTACTGACTGCTGTGTGAGAGCAGTCATGCTGTGTAGCCCTCAGTCCTCAGTTAACTCAGCTGTTTGCTAGAGGTGGAAGGAAATCCCCTCCTGAATTTGCCTTTAGTGCTCTGTTACTACAGAGAGGGAGATCCAGTGTGGCATCTACCAGAAAGGTTGCAAGGTTTCCAAGATGGGACCTACTGGTGACACTGATCCCTGAATATACCCTGTAGTTTCTTGCTCTTGCCCCAGTAAGTCCAGGATTGTAGGATTGTGGCATCATATGGCATAGCCCCTTTCCCCCAAATCTCCAGGGCAGAATTTCACACCTTAGAAATCTCTTCTCAATAGAAGTTTGCTGCTCCCTGGTGACGTTTCTTTTCTTGGCGAGGGTGTTCTTTGTCTCCAATCCACGTGTGTGCTCTCCCTTTGTCCCTTGCTCTGAAGCTTGAGAGTTCAGGGGGTTTCTGTCCAGTTGAATCCGAGTTTTGGTGTAGATCTTGTCATTACCACGAGTGCACACACAGACATTTCTGTTCTAGTTGTCTTCAAGTCATTATCTTCTTATCAAGTCAACCGAGATAGTCTGCTTCTAGACTGACATTAATTTCTTGGATTCTTAATAGGTTGAGTCTCCCGTGTTTCCATTAATTCAATATCTCTTCTATATATAGTACAACTTGCTATTTATTTATAGTTTTCCCCTTGTTAAAATTTCAGTTACAAAGTTGTTCTTGATTGGGTTTCAGTATATAATGTTCCAACACCCATCACTTCATCACTGTACATTTCCCACTTCCACCACCAATTTTTTTCAGTATCCCCCAATTCTCTCTCCTTTTGGCTATTATGGTTTGCAATGCAGATACTGAACGATTATCATGTATATCCCTTTACCTACTTCCAACGATCAGTTCTTGTCTAGAGAGATCATTTCTAACTATTATTGTCATACTGGTCCCTTCTCTATTCCATCTCCCCTTGCCCACCACACTCCTCCTCCCACTCTTATGGCAAGCCTCTAACCATTAACCAGCCCTCCTGCCCCTGTTTTTCCTGGCCTAGGATATTAGTCTCATACTATTTAAAAACATATATATGTGTGTATATATATCCCACAAATGAGTGTAGTCATTCTATGTCTGTTTCTCTCCTCATTTCACTCAGTCTCATACTCTCCATGTTTATCCATTTATAAATGAATTTCATGACTTTATTTTTCCTAACAGCTGTAGTATTCCTTTATTCCTTTGTAATATTCCATTGTGTAGATGTACCCAAGGTTTCCTTAACCAGTCGTTAGTTCTTAAGCACTTGGGTTGTTTTCAGTTTCTGACTACTTTAAGTAGTGCTGCAATGAATTCAGAAGTATAGATGGCTTTTCTGCTGTTTTTTTTTCCAGAGGGGGGCAGGGTCTATTCCCAGAAGGGGTATTGCTGGGTCAAATTCGAGTTCAATCTCTAGTTTTTTGAGGAATGTCTATATTATTTTCTGAAAAGGCTGAACCAGTCGGCATTCCCATTATTGTCATATGAATGACCAGCAATGAATGAGTGTCCCTTTCTCCTTGCATCCATGCCAGCACTTGATGTTCTTATTCTTTTGGATGTGTGCCAACCTCTGTGATGTGAGATATCTTAATGTTGTTTTGATTCGAATCTCCCTGATGATTAGTGATGTAGAACATTTTTTTTTCCATGGCATTTTGGCCATCTGAATTTCTTTGGGGAGGTTCGTTAATTTCTTCCACCCCATTTTTTGATGGATTGGATTTTTTTTCTTATAAAGTACTACCAATGCCCTATATATCTTTAATATTAGCCCCTTATCAGATGTGTATTGGGTAAATAGTTTTTCCCATTTCATGGGCTAGTTTTATATCTTGGTATCGTTTCTTTTGAGGTGCAGAAACTTCTCCGTTTAATGTAGTCCCATTTTTTTATCTTCGCTTCCACTTGCTTGGTCAGTGGTATTTCATCTTTGAATATGCATTTAGCTACAATGTCACGGAGGGCTTTGCCTACATTTTCCTCCATGTACCTTATGGATTCAGGTCTGAAATCAATTTTGCTCTGATTTTGATTTGCACAATGTTAGAGATCCGAGTTCATTTTTTTTTCCTTTTTGGGTCACACCCAACAATGCTCAGGGGTTACTCCTAGCTCTGCACTCAGGAATTCTCCTGGCGGTGCTTGGGGGACCATATGGGATGCTGGGAATCGAACCCAGGTCAGTCACGTGCAAGGTAAACACCCTACGTGCTGTGCTATCGTTCAGCCCAAGTTCATTTTTTAACATTTAGTTGCCCAGTTTTCCCAGCACCACTTGTTGAAGAGGTTTTCCCTGCTCTACTTCATATTTTTCTCCCTTTTACCAAAAATTACATATTTATATATACTTATACATTTAATAAATATTTATACTGATATATTTCATGTAGGATGCATAAATTGCAATATATAAAATGTATATGTATAAAGGAAAAAGGAAACTATCTCTCGTTCCTGTTTTTCTTTTTTTTTAGTTTTTAGGTTTGTTTTTGATTTTTAAATTTTGGCTCAATTCTGCAGTGCTCAGGAGCTGTTCCTTGCTCTGTGCTCAAGTAATGCCTGGAAGTTCTCAGGAGGACCATATGTGACACCAGGGATTTGAGCCAGGGTCAGTCACATGCAGTGCAAATCCCTTATCTCTTGTTCTATCTCTCCTTGTTTCATTTTCTCAACTTATGGCATCTTGAAGTTTATTTGCTTGCCACCATCCACCAGGATAGCCACCCTCTGAAATGGAATAGTTTATCAACCTTGCTCACTACCATCTCCCCAGTGTGAACAAATCTCTTAACTCCTTAGTAGAAACTCAACCAACACTGATACAATTTACTTGAGGTAAAAGTTCCTCATGTTAAAAAAAAAAAAAAGTTCATCATATTGGTGTATAGTCCCACATCATTCTCGGGTCAGTACACTGAAAAACAATTCATGCTTCTGAAATTCAGATTTCTAATTTACTTGAGGTAAAAGTTCCTCCTGTTGTTGCCTAGTCCCACAACCATACTTGGGGCAGTTTACTGGAAAACAATTCGTTTTTCTGAAATTCCGATTTAACTGAACAACGTGTATCTTTTTTTTTCTGGCAACCTACAGAACGCTTTTGTCAATAACCTGGAGACTTTTTGTCATGGTCGTGGTGGTGGTATTTCTGGCATCTGGCGTGTAGACGCTGGGGAGGTACTGAAACAGCTTGCAAGGCAGGAAAAAAAGTATCTTCCGGTCCGAAATGTCAACAGTATCTCCCTGCAAGACACAAAGTATTTCCCGTTCCAAAAGTCAACAAACAGTGTCTCCGGGATGGGCCGCGCAGCGCTTGGCCTCTCTGTCTTCCTTTTGCAAAGCAGCCAGGGGCTGGCAGAGAAAGGCAGCGGGGACCTGACCCTAGAACCCTGGACCTTTGAACACCGCCGGTCGCTGCTCACCAGCCGCGAGGCCACGACGTCGTAAAGCCGGCCGGGGCACGGCCGAGCGGACGCCCAGCGCCGGAGCGCACAGCCCAGCCCAGCCCGAGGAGGCGCGCCGGAAGCGCAGAGACTCCGTCACTTCCGGCGCCGACGTCCCGCCCCTCCCGCCCCCGGGGGCGGCCCTGGAAAGCCGGAAGTGGCTCTGGACCAATCGGAGGCGGCGGCGCGGCGGAAGCGTCCTTCTCCCTAGCAACGGCGGCGCAGGAAGTGGCGGCGGCGGCCGCGCTCTGTGCGCCTGCGCGGCCGGCCGCTCGCTGGCTCGGCGCGGGGCCGGCGTGGCCCAGCTGGCCGCGGCCGCAGAGTGCGGCTGCACGGCTGCTGGGCTGGCGGAGCGGCGGCCGAGGCCGGGATGGCGGCGGGCCGGCGCCGGGGGCCGCCGCTGCTGCTGCCGCTGCTGCCGCCGCTGCTGCTGGCGCTGCAGCTGGCGCGGCCCGCGGGGGCGCTGGTGGAGGGGCTCTACTGCGGCACGCGGGACTGCTACGAGGTGCTGGGCGTGAGCCGCGCGGCCGACAAGGCGGAGATCGCGCGGGCCTACCGCCAGCTGGCCCGGCGCTACCACCCGGACCGCTACCGGGCCGAGCCCGGCGACGCGGGCCCCGGGGGGACGCTGCGGAGCGCCGAGGAGGCGTTCCTGCTGGTGGCCACCGCCTACGAGACGCTCAAGGTGAGAGGCCTGGGGGGCTGGAGCTGGGGGGGCGCGGACGGGGCGCGCCCCCCACCCTGCACCCGGCCCGGCCCGGCCCCGCGGGGCGAGGCTCTCGGGCACGCCCGAGCAAGAGTCCGCGCGACCCACGTGCGCCCACCCCGACCCCACCTCCCGATGCCTCGGGGCTCGGCCGGCCCCCCGCCCCGCTTCTCGGCCACAGCCAGCACCCGCTTTTGCTTTTTCTGTGCGTGCGTGTGTGTCCCGGCTGTGTGAAGCTGGGGACTTGCTGATGTCGTGGAAGCGTGTCAGGGGCGTGCAGCCCACATGCAGCCGCAGCAGGGGCCTGCGCGGTGGCAGGACCTGTCAAGCGAAGGCGACTCCGGAGTGTTGGACAGCGGCGTGAGCGTGCCGCTTGGACAGGGGGTGGAGGTGTTGCCGATTGTGACATTTACCCGGGGTTTAAGGCTCCGGAAGGAGAGTCCGAAAGAACAATGCACGGCCGGCAAGGGTTGTTTGGCCCTTGGCACTCGCCTCCTGTTGTGACCTTGGATCGTGACTTGATAGGTCCAAGACGCCGTTTCTTCCGACGCAAGGGCCATGGCACCTTCTCCCAGGGTTATGACAAGGGCCGTGGTACCTCCTCCCAGGGTTATGACGGGAGTTAAGTGACAACTCTTAGAAACCCCCTCTACAGGATGAGTAAATGAGACGTTTCATGGTTTGGGGGATCCGAACTGAGAATTTCAAATCTTTTGTGCCGACGTGTGCTCATTTGACAAGTCTTACTGGGTCCCGTGAAATAACAAGATCACTTTTATTTATTTATTTATTCAATAATGTAGGAGCACTGCTATTTATTCAGCCATTGACTTAACAAGATTACTTTCCTTAAGTCTCACTCTGTATGTTTGTCCTGTTGCAAAATTCAAATCAAATGAAGCATCCACAAAGTAGAAATCAGACACATGACTGCTTCTAGGCCCCCTTCAAGCGAAAAGCAGCATCAGTTGTATTTCTCATAAACCTGTTCTGTTTGAACACACAGTTCTCTCCTGCTGTGTAGTCTGCTCTTAATGACTCCTCTGAGGGGGCATGCTATCGTTTAACCTTGGATTATTTCTCCAGGTTAACCTCCAGAGTTGAAAATACTGAGTCAAGGAGTGAAAGCTCTTCTTGCTCTCTGGAGCAGTTTGGATAACATGGAGTTTTAAAATAGTGTCCTGAGAGTACTTGGTGAGGTTGATGTTCTTATTGGCAATTAATTCAGATTGACTGGCGGGCGGGGGGGGCGGGGGGAGAGTTTGGGAAGCATTGAGGTCAGAGAACTTAATTTCCCTTTATGTCAAGAGTAATTGGAGAAAAACTTCAGAAAAATCACAAACAATTGGGGCTGGAGTGATAGTACAGCGGGTAGGGCATTTGCATTGCATGCGGCTGACCCGAGTTCAATTCCCAGGATCCCATATGGTCCCCCGAGCACTGCCAGGAGTAACTCCTGAGTGCAGAGCTAGGAGTGATCCCCTGAGCATAGCCGGGTGTGACCCCCCCCCCCCCCCAAATAGCAAACAATTTAATCACCTGGAACTGCTTAGCATCTGAAGCCCCAATCTGTGTTTTTTGCAGTGAGAAAGAATAGTGACCCAGACAAGCAGCAGGAAGGCCTACTGGTGTTCCTCTAAGGCCCTGGTGCCACATATGGGGACAGTGGACAGAGATCTTTCCGGGAGCAAGGTCCGCAGAAACCGTGGGAGCTGTACCTTCTGTTGGGCTGGAGGTGGGCAGGTCTGGTCTGGCCTGAGAATTGTGAGCGTGTCAGTAAAACAAGTGCCAAGAAATAGAAGAGAAATTCTTGCTAGGAAGCACCCAGCTGTATTCTTGCCATTTTCTTAGTGACAGAAGGATTGATCTGGCAGATCTGTATGGTTGATCTGGGAGATCTCTATGGCTCCTTCTAAAGTTTTCTGCCCCCCCAATTTAGCGCTGATTGGTCAGCTTATAGAAACCTTACTCTGCTCAAGAACAAGGAGCTCTGGGGCGGTGGAGGTCTAGTATGTGGAAGAAAGTGTTCCGTTTGGTTCCAGGAGGTTGTGTGGTAGCACAGTTGGCTCCAAACAGATCTAGAGTTGCTTGGAGGGAGCGAGGGGGATATTCGTAGCCACCCAAGCCCATCCAGGACGGCGACAAGGGAATGGGAATGGTTTGTGATAGAAGAAGGATGTCGGACCCTTGTAAGTCAGCACATGCTGAGCTCCGTGGGATTCTCGCATTAAACCTGTGGGGATGATGTGGGTTCAAGTTCCAAGTGGGACATCTCCGGAAACCTTACGATTTGGACTTCATTGCGGGCTGCTTCTCCCAGAATGCAAGCCAGGGCTTTGATTTGGGGTGTGTGGAACTAGTTATTAAAAACAAGTTGTAGCTGGGGGATGTGGCTTGGAGACAGAGCATTCGCTTCCCCTGCAGGAGGCCCCAGGTTCATTCATCCCCTAATACACTCCTCCCCCCTCCAGCCATGCACATTTCCCTCCCCTCCCCCCCACAATATCAGCAACAATAGCAAACAAACTGCAATCCGAGTGGTCTGATTTTACTTCTGTCGCAGTGGAAGTTTGTGAGGAGGTTGTCAGAGAATATAATTCTCCTATAATGCAAAGATGTAACGATCTGGGGTCAGGCAGTTTGGAAGGCCATCCAGGCGATTCCCTAGAGGCAAGAGGGAAGCAATCACTCTCTGGCGTGGACCGTTTCTGCAGACTGGAATGAGGGCTTATGAAAAATAGTCCACGTGGACTTAACTAAGAACAAGTCAGGGAGCGTCATGGGAGATGTTGATGAGTTCCAGTGACTCTGGAATAAAATCACGATGTGGGAGCCTGTCTGAAATTAATCATATCATAGCCTGGAGGCGGCATTACAGACCCAGGATGCTGTATCATTTCTCTCCGTTGTGCTACATCTGTGTATCTGTCTCCACAAAGAACTGTAAATCCTGTTAGTGGTGGCAACATCTAGGACGGTGGTTTTCAACCTTTTTGCACCTGTTGGCCACCACAGGTCTAAGTACCAAAAGACGGACAGTTAATAACCATAGCGTTAGACTGTGGTTTAAAACCTTTTTCTGCTCGGGGGCCAGCATTGGTCTGCAGAGCTGTGGTTGAAAAGCCACTGATGCAGGAGGCAGCTAAATGGGAGGGAGGGGATTAAGAAGACTGTTAAGAGGACCGCGATCACAACCATTTTTCTGGCCTGTGGAGGAAGTAGTTTCCATTTTTGCTCTGTAGATTTACAAGTGGATTTTCTCCTTGGAACAGTGTATCTAATAGAAAATTGATTTTCTTTTGAAATCTGAAAATAGTTGCAAAATTACTGGAGTCAAAGAGCCTCTCCCTTTCTCCCCCATTTAATTTCGATTAACTTCCCTAATTTCTCTTATTGTTTGCTCAGATTTCTTGATTTTTTTTTCAATGCATGCGATAGAGGAAGTCATAGTCTTCATTTAACCTTAACTTTGGTGTAAGGTAACAGACATTAACCTTTGGTGTTCCACCCAAACGTCTCTGTCACTCGTACACAGAGTGACAGGGGAATTGTATCTGTGGAAGATGTACCAGGTTTGTGTCATTGAAGTTTATTTAGTCCGTAGCACTGTAGCACTGTCATCCTGTTGTTCATCAGTTTGCTCGAGCGGGCACCAGTAACATCTCCATTGTGAGACTTGTTACTGCTATTGGCATTTCAAAATCATCACGGGTAGCTTGCCAGGCTCTGCCATGCTTATTTAGTCAAAAAAAAAAAAAGACTGAGAGATTTTTTTTCCTTATGTATGGCAGTTATTAAAAAATAAATATCACTGGTAAGACAAGGTGATGTGATCACATTGGGTGTTGTTAATTTAGCAACACAGATTCTTACTGTGCATAAAGAATTTGGAGGTTGGGGCAGGGGGAGGAGAGAAGATACCACAAAAAAGATGGGGGAGTAATGGAAGGCATTGGCGCTTGCCAGATGATTTCACCAAATTATATTTAGTTCATATTCTCAAATATGAATGCTTCACTCAAATGAGAGAAAGAATCCGGAGTTCCGACCTCTGTCAACGATCAAGAACCAGGGACGCTGTCTCGTTTGCCAAGGTGTCGAAAATCAGATGGGCTGGACATGTAATGAGATTTGGAGATGACCGCTGGACTAGAGCTGTTACTGACTAGATTCCACGGGACGCCAAAACATCGCGTGGCCACCCACCTACGAGATGGTCAGACTCTTTGTCAAGACCCTGGATGATCAGTTTGAGGCTCTTCGTGTTCCTAGAACGAGCAGACACCATTGGGCTACACTAGTACGCGACAGGGACAAATGGAGACATTACTGGCGTCCGCTCAAGCAACTCGATGAGTAATGGGATATCCAGTGATCAAGTGATTCTCAAATAGCTTAAGATTTTAGGTCTCTCATTTGGACTTTGAATGATTAGGATTTTGCACATTGTTTTTGGGTTCTGAGGGAGCAGAATAGTATTTGCTACATTTGGCTCTTTAGGATTCGGGGCCTTCCTGGGCTTTGGTAGTTAAGTGAACACACTCTGTCAGCACCGGCTTTCAGGTGGGAAAATCTCGTCCTGTTTCCATATTTCTCTGTGGCTATGGCCCCTCCCATAATACATGTCAAACATTTTTTAATTTTATTTTATTGAATCACTGTGAGATACAGTTACAAGCATTCGTGTTTGAGCTATGATCATACAGTGTTAAAACACCCATCCCTCCACCAGTGCGCATTCCCCACCACCAATCTCTCCAGTATACCCCCCCTTTCCCACCCTCCCCCTGCCTCCTTGGCACACAATTTCCCACATACGCTCTTTCTGCTTTTGGGCAGTATGGTTTGCAACACAGATACAGAGGTCCTTTTATCTCCTTTCAGCACACATCTCCCATCCCGACCGATCCTTGCAACCATCATTTTCTCAGTGATCCCTTCTCTATTCCAGCTGCCTTCTCCTCCCCACTCATGAGGCAGGATTCAAACTATGGAGCAATCTTCCTGGCCCTTGTGTCTACTGTCCTTGGATGTCAGTCTCATGTTATGTTATACATACACTGAGCAGAGCTTCTGTCCCCTCCACTTACCCATCCTCTTTAGTTTTTGTACGTATATTAATGGCACCTAGCGTAGTGTCTTGGTCATCAGATAATGTTCAATAAATACAAAATTATATCTAAAGAAAGATTGAGAGAATGGAAATTGAAGTGAGTTTCTGTTTTGACGCTGTTACATGAAGCCCACTTTTTTTTTCCTTGTTTTTTTTTTTTTTTTTTTATTAGTGAAACACCATGAGGTACAGTTGTAGATTTACAAATTTTTGTCCTTGGATCTCGGTCATACCACGATCAAATACCCGTCCCTCCACCAGTGCCCATTTTCCACCACCAGGATAATATCCCTCCCCCCCATCCCGAAGCCCACTTTTTTTTTGATTTGCCTCCAATTAATTTAGTTTTATAGTGGTAGGTGGAATGGAATGGGTACATATAAAATATTAATGCAAGAGGGGAAAATCGCACTTGTGTTTTTTGTAGATAAAATGTGTTCTGAGCGGTTTTAACCGAGATCATTAATCCTAATGTAGGTAAGAGTTCGATAGAATTAGAAAAATTAAAAAGATAGCTTTGAAGTAAGCAGATGGGAATAGGTGGAAAGGAAGCATCTAGGAAAACTGATTGGTAGGCGGAGGGAAGCAGAATGGGACCGCATTCTGCAAGACCGCAAGAAAGAACATGCAAAAGGTCTTGGAATGTCACTGACCCAAAGGCTATATAAGTCGAAGAGATACACGGGCCTTCTACTATAGCTGTGTCTTGGCATGGCAGTGTCAGGAGAGCAAATTAGTTTTTATCAGTCTGATTGGTGTGGCAAGACTTTAACACGGAGGAAGACTTTTGTGGTTGTTTGCTATTGCTATTGGGCTGCTCCTGGTGACGCTCAGGGTTTTTTTTTTTTTCTTTTTTCTTAATTTTTTTTTTGTTTGTTTCTAGCTTTTTTTTCCCTTTATTTTATTTTATTTTTTTTTACAGTTGTAGATTTACAATTTTTTGTGCTTTGGTTTCAATTATACAATGATCAGATACCCATCCCTCCACCAGTGCCCATTTTCCACCACCATGGATAATATCCCTCCCACCCCCATCCCCCCGTCCCCCCCTGCCTCCGTGGCAGGGCAATCCCCTGTGTTCTCTCTCTCCTTTTGGGTGTTGTGGTCTGCAAAAGAGGCATTGAGTGGCAAACATGTTCAGTCCATAGTCTACTTTCGACATGCATCTCCCCTCCTGGGAGGATCCTCCAAACATCCTTTATTTGGGCGCTCAGGGTTTTTTTTTCATGACTCTGCGCTCGAAATACATCTGGGGGACCATATGGGTACCATGGATCAAACTGGGTTCGGCTGTGTGCACTGCTGTACTGTTGCTCTAGCCCACGTTTAGGAAGACTTTGACATGAAAGGGGGTTCAGAGCCCCATGCCCTATTGCCTTATTCTTTATTGTTCTTTGTACGTGCTCTTCCTCAATTCTTTCTCTTATCAGTAATGACTTCAGTGCTGTGGGTGGACCAAAACCAAAAAAGGGCACAGTTCCTTCCTGTAAGCTTTTAATATAACAAGAAGACAGATACTTATTGTTTGCTTATTATTTATGTAAGTTATGTAATAGAGTATGTGTAGATTATGTTGCAGTACTGAGAGGACACTTATTCTTGGGGGATTGGAGAAGAATATACCCTTTGATTCAGATTTAGAACAAGGTCATTGAGGTTAACAGGACTGAACATTTCTAGAGAGAGAGAAAACTTACCATCAAAAACAGGACATCCAAAAATTTTTAAATAGAAAAAAAAACCCAGGATATCACCTGCATGCAAGACTTGTTTCATAATGAGATACAGTTTGGAGAGGTATTATGCAAGTATTTTCTCCATCCAGGATCACTTTTAATCACTTTTATTATACACAGATAGACATAGAAACAAGGGACATAGGTGTATAAAGTTTTGAGCTGTATCTAGTAGTACTGAGGGCTCCTGGCTCTCTGCTCAGGAATTGCTAGAGGGATCACATGTAGAGATTGAACTGGGGTCACCTGCAGGCACGTTGAGCACCTGACCCCCTGTACCATCTCTCAGATCCAACCTTTGTTGCAGTTTTCCTACATACGGTTTGGGAGAAAAAAAATAATTCTGCTTATTTGTATTGCTGTTTTACTTTTCTAATATCTGAATTTTAATAAGTCATTCATAATAATTGGGTCATCATAAAAATAATAAAAATTTCTGTTGTAGTCGTAATTTTGAGAAGTAGCTAAATTAAGTATGTAGACAGAAATGACAGATGATTTTTATTTCACATACCAGCTCTGATTGGCTCCTTCTCCCCAGAACACTTGTAGAGGCTCTGAAGCCCTGTCTGGGCTTAGTGGGAAAGCAGAGATGCTGAGTAGCGACGTCTCCAGTAGCCCAGAAAATGGGTGTGGTTGCGGCAGTTTATGTGCTGTATTTGCTGTTTCTGCTGTGAAATGCATGTTGTTTGCTTTTCCTCATCCCCTCATTTTAGCTGTTAGTCCCTGCTTACGGCCAAGGTTGATGATGTGTTTAACCTCACACTGTGATGAACTTGAACATGTTGTCATCAGCAACCAGTCAGAGCTTTTGATCAGCACAGAAAATTACTAAGTTGATAGATTCTAAGCCAGAAACCGGGCGTTTGACATTTTGAATTAGCACGTGCCCATTTCTCATGGGTAAACATTTGGAGTTTTCACATCGCAAAGACCCTTACTGCTTTTTTTCCTCAGATTTTGGTAGGAAGTTTTATTGCTTTGAGGATAGGAGCCAGTCAGATTCATGATAGGAAAACTTTCCAGTGCTGGGAAAGTTCCTTGGGATCAGATGATGAACCACTCTTTGGGTTTTACTTAGGAAGTTTAACTTTATGAAATAAGTAGTTAGCAGATTTTAAAGGTGGAGGAACAGCATTTTTTGGTTTTGTTTTGTTTTTGGACACATCCAGCGATGCTGAGGGCTTACTCCTGGCTCTGTGCTCAGGAATTACTCCTGGCGGTGCTCGGGGAACCTTATGGGATGCCGGGGATAGAACTGGAGTCAGTTTCATGCACGGCAAAGGCTTTACTCACTGTACTGTCGTTTTAAAGTTTGTTTCAGAAAGAAAAATCTGGGAATATTATTGAGAACGGGTTTGGAAAGGCAAGAAGGTTCCCTTCACCATATTCACTTTATTTTCACCCTTTGGGTTTCAGATTCTTCTAGAATCTCAGCATTCTTCTTTGAAACCTAGAGCATCTCTTAGTTGGTTCCTTTCACTTGCTTTGGCTTCTTTAAAGAAAAACGTTTTTCTTCCTCAGTGTTTTTGAGGGACTATTTTTACTCACCCATTTCCTTGAACCCAAGTTGTTTGTCCATCAGCACACGCCCAGGAGTTGTGCCTCAAATCTGAGCTTCAGATGTGACCTGAGTGTGGCCGTTCATTTCTCCCTACTGCTATGGCTTTAAAAACGGGGATGCACCCCCTTGGTGCAAGACAGCCCAGCAAGGGGGCCGGACAGTCTGCTGCTGGGCCAGCGAGCATGTAGTGCTGGGGATCCCTACCGTTCAGTGCTTGGCCCAGGGGTCCTGGGAGGCTACCAGGGCCACGCTTGGGGCTCTTGGGGGGCCATGCAGTGACAGGGTTGAACTTGAGATCTCCGTAAGCAGAGGCCTGTGGCCTTTTGCGCCATCTTCCTGACCCTCTTTACAGCTTCTGATGTTGTGAACATTGTAACTCTTAAGTTGTCCTCCTTTGATGTCATTTTTTCTCATTTTTCATTTCTTCTAGTCAATTAATTTGGGGGTTTTGGGGGCCATGTGGGGAATAATTTGAGCATTGCCAAAAGACCATTCAGTGCTGAAGATACAACCCGGGCCTCCCACTAAAAAGAATGTGTGCCCCAGCCCTTTGAGCTGTCTCTTTGGATACCCCTCTCTCTCCCTCTTATTCATTTTTTCTTCTTGGGGTGCTGGGATTAGACCCGAGACCCCACACCTGTGAGGTGGCCCTTGCGCCACTGCTGAACCGTCTCCCAGGTCCCCTTGCTGTCTTGTTCACTTCTTTACGGTCTTCTCTTTGTGTTTGCGTCTTAGAGCTCTTTCCTTTCAGTTTCTCTTCTCTCGTTTAAGAGCTTCCTTACTTCAATCTAGTTTTTCCTTGAAACCTTGAAACCCAAGTGTTCTTTTGGCTTACCTTCCTCTTCCCCACTGGACAGGTACACAGACCTGGACATATTGGGAGCCAGTCTTGTTATTTTTGGTAAACCATAAACTTTAGAAGAGGATTAATCAGGGTTCCGATGCAACTCCAAAGTGATCTTGTGTCAGACATTTAACTAATTCACTCATGAGAAACCAGTGAGATACTGAAACAGCTTCAAAAAAGAATAAATTCAAAAAACACATGTTATAAATCAGACCAGGAGCACTGAAATGCTTGTAACACTGACCAGTACTGACAAGGCATTAAGATAAAATTTGTCTTTCTGTGAATAAGAATTGTGTGCCCGTCCTATCACTTTTTCTCTTCCTCATTCTCTTTCTCTCTCCATTTTTCCCTTTTTTTCTTTTTGTGGGGCTGGGGTTGGGACCATACCTGGTGGAGCTCAGAGGCTATTTCTGGCTCATTGTTTAGGAGTGAGATCTGGTGGGTGAGTTGGGTTGGGCATTGATCTGGGATCTGCTGCAGGAAAGACAAGTGCCTTAACCACTAGTTTCTTGTGGGCACAGAACTAGATAGAAAAGAGATGAAGTTGATTTTTTCCCCCGCCTCTTTAGTTGAATGTAATGGTCTGGAGAAAATTCAGGGGAATAGATATCTATCATATTTTGGCCACACCTAGTAATACTCAGGGTTCCTCCTGGCTCTACCCTCAAGAATCACTCCTGGCAGTGCTCAGGAGACCTTATGGGATGTTGGAGATTGAACCTGGGTGACCCTACCCATTCTGTGATCTCTCCAACCTCATATTTTTAAAATATGTGCATTTCTTTAAAAATAAGGTTCATACTTGGGCTGGAGCGATAGCACAGCGGTAGGGCGTTTGCCTTGCACACAGCCAACATGGCCGACCCGAGTTCGATTCCTCTGCCCCTCTCGGAGAGCCCGGCAAGCTACCGAGAGGATCTCGCTTGCACGGCAGAGCCTGGCAAGTGACGTATTCGATATGCCAGACACAGTAACAACAGAGTCTCCAATGGAGACGTTACTGGGCCCGCTCGAGCAAATCGATGATCAACGGGAGGGCCTTTACCTTTACCTTTAAGGTTCATACTTATTTTTGAGAATGAACAAAATACTGTTTTCACATACTAGTGTTTCCTGGCCTTCAACATCCTAACTTGGTTTCTGCCATCTCTGTAATAGAAACTTTCTGTGCTAACCCAGATGCAGTATCAACATATTGCACTTGAAGTCCATGAGATCAAACAACTCACTACTTTAAGGGCAAGCACATGGTCTGTTCTTGACCTCCGGGGAGGGGGAGGATGATCCGTTTCCTAAGAGGAGGAAGGGTTCCGTTCTTTCTTTGCTTGTGGGTTTCCTCTTGTTCACTTTTGATCTAGATATTGGTGGCTATGTTCCAGTCCTCCTGCACATGCCCAAGAGGATTGGGAGTGGAACGGATTCCGGCAGAAGCAGCATTTTGCCCCGTAGAACTTAGGATCCAGGCGCTTCTTGCCCTGCTTGTCAAGGCTCAGGGCAGAGAGGAGGAAGAAACAAGTATAAAGGTTATGGTTTTGGAAAGAAGTTGGAAATCTCCTGACTCTGGGACCTTAAGAGCCACAAAATTGCTGAAAGAAAAAGTACTACCTTATTGAAAGGTAAGATGTTAAACTGTTTAAAGGTTTAAGCTGTTGTAGCCACGTTAGCACTTCTTCATAAGCTATGAATCCAGCACTGCCTGCCAAGTCAGATGTCTCTGCCATAATCACCCGTCCGTTCTCTCCTCTGAGGGGGACCTATGTGGCTGGAGAGATGGTTAGAGTGAGGGAGACGTCACTGCTCGGTTGAGAGGCCACTGGGGGTGGAGGTGAGGGTGTCAGGCACTGTATGGGGCCTTCGATATACAGAGTTCCAGTCACCCCATCTGCCTTCTGGAAATTTTCACTCAAGGAAAATAACAGATGATTCCAGTCTGAGAAGTGCTGTAAGAAGTGGGTATGACGTGCAGGCAGGGTGAACTAGCTCTGTCGGAGACAGTAACCTTTATGCCCTAGAGAATTAATAGGCGCTCATAAAATATCTCCTATTAATTGGAAGCAGGTTGGGTATTGTGAGTAGTGAGAAATGATCCATTCTGAGAAACAGGTCTGAAAGAGCAGGCTGTGTCGGAGAACACACCAGATTCAGATTCCAGAAGTTGCTATTTTAATGTTTGCTCTGGGTAAAGGAATGGAGGTGACTTTAGTTACCACTACCCAGAAGGATTGGCAGTGGGGGCTAGAGAAATAGTGCGACGGGTAGGATGTTTGCCTTGCATGTCCCTGCTCTAGAACCCCAAATGGTCTGTCCCTTGAGCCTTGGGAGTAAGCACTGAGCATAGCTGGATGTGGCCAAAAAATAAAGAGGGGTCGAGGTTGGAAGGGAAGGGGACTAAAAGGGAGAAACAGACCTTAATGAACAGAAGGAAAAATAAACACGGTGTAACATTCAGAATATACCTGTTACTCTCTCAGTGAGTCCCAGTGAGTCCCAACCTGTCTTTTCTTTTCATTTTCCTTTTTTCTTCTTTTTTTTTTGGCCAACATTCTGAGTATCCTTGTGTTCTTAACTAGGTTGATTCTGCACTTTGTATAGGTTATTAAAGATTGCCTTCAGTTCTTTCTCCAATTTGTGTCGACCTTGATTGCTTTCTAATATGCATTTTGCATGCCTCAACCTAAAGGTCCTCTTTATTATCCAGAGAGGAAACCATGAAGAGCAGAGGTTTTGGCTGAGGAATGTTCTAGGGAGGAGCTCAATGAGCTTCTTGTCTCTATCTCTGACCCAAACAAACAGGATTATATTTATGGTGACCTCAAGGAAAAGAAAACTATCCTAATTAGGAAATGTCAGGCTTGACCCTGAGCAGGTTTTCTGGAATGCGATTATTTGAGGACGTCTGAAGAGGCCCTGAAGAGGCCGCCAGGCTCGGGTTGCAGTGACGAGGCCAGGTTCTGCATGTGGGTGTTACTCCTGCTGTAGCCTTATTCGATCACTCCTTTCTGAGGGAGGTCTCCTCAGCGAGGAGATAGTGACTTTGAGGGAAGATCTGGGTGACAGGCCTGAAGAGGAATGTCTGCGTGTCTCTGTATTCCGACCTTCACTAAGATAAATACAAGAATAGAGGACCGAGACTGCTAACCACTGGCTGGGTGGTGCCTACACAGAAGGTCAGGTGTCAGGGACACTCAGGCTTGCTGTCTATTTCTCCCCCGGCACAGCACTGACAGCCTGAGGTAGGACTCACGATTCCCGGTCACTGGGAATCTGATTGAGTGTGGCACTCGCTAAGCTATGTCTAGGTGGAGCGAGGAGAATAATCATGTTTAAAGAAATGTCATTTTAAAAGCCACCCCTGACCCCCGGGGGGAATGGGCTGGAGCTATAGCACAGCGGGTAGGGAATTTGCCTTGCACAAGGCCGACCCGGGTTCGATTCCCAGCATCCCATGTGATCTCCCAAGCACCTCCAGGAGTAATTCCTGAGGGCAGAGCCAGGAGTAACCCCTGTGCATCGCCGGGTGTGACCCAAAAAGCAAATAAATAAGTAAATAAATAAAAGCCTCCCCCTGCCATACACACACAGAAGATTGGGAGATTGTTTATTAAATCCAAAGTCCAAAGCAGAATGTTTAGTAGAAAGAGTCCCCTTCCTCCCCCAAAAAAGAACCAATGGAACCATCAATAACAAATGAAAGAGGGACAGTGGAAAAATTCTCAAGGGATATTAACAAAGTGCTCAAGTTGAGATGCCTCAAGAAACTTCAGTTTTTTGAGTTGTTTGTATGACTATGGAAGTTTTCTTAGAAGTGCTAGAATACGATAATGATTTACAGAAGGAATCATGATTGATGTGTTGCAACAGAAAATTCTGTTTTGACCGAAATGGGAATGTATGAGGAGCAGCTTTGAAAATAATAACCTGAGCTTAGCTTTCTAAGTGGTTATTTCAATCTAACATACAGTTTTTGTGCTGGGCTCCAGCTAGTGCTATGGAACTTACTTGAAATAGTTGTGAGGTATTAGTGTGTAGCACAGTAGCACTGTCCTCCCGTTGTTCATCGATTTGCTCAAGCAAGCACCAGTAACATCTCCATTGTGAGACTTGTAGTTACTGCTTTTGACATATTGAATATGCCACAGGGAGCTTGCCAGGCTCTGCCCTGCGGGTGGGATTCTCTCAGTAGCCCGCCGAGCTCTCTGAGAGGGACGGAGGAATCGAACCCGGGTTGGCCGTGTGCAAGGCAAACACGCTACCCGCTGTGCTACTGCTCCAGCCCTATTAGTGTGCATAGTTTCAAATTCTAATCAAAGGTAAAAAAAGTAGTTTGAGCATGAGAGAACTGTCATGGAGAGTGTTATGCTTAAGAACTCTGAATAGAAAATACACATTTTCTATTCAGGGAAGATTTCTATACAGGGAATATTTCATTCTTTGCAGACTAGTGCTTCTGAAAGCTGAGTATTCCAGGACTTAAGAGAAAGCCCTAAACAGACTTCAGATCACCCATCCGCAGTTGTAAAACATTTGGTATAGATTTTGGAGATGTTTTGGCTAAGAATATGTAACTTTTCATGTTGAATGATTTATTCTAGAAGGAAGTCTGGTTGAGAAAGATTTTTGGTAATTTCATGACTTCTGTATACTCACAACCTGAAAAGGTTGTCATGCTTTTAGTTGTTACAACAGTGATTGAATGCAGGACAAGTTGGAAATAGGTTGCTTTATGAGATTGGTATTTAGAAAGTTATTAAAATCAAAGAAGTTTAAAAAAATGCTTTAGTTGTGAACATTCAGAGTAGTTCCTCACAGTGTTCTACATTTTTCATCTTGGCTTGCGTGATTAAAAGCTACGTATTGTTCCCTCATTTCTGAACTGGGCTGGGACAGTGTTAAAAAAGCAAAGTTCTAGATATCTGTTCCATATTTCTGCCTGATGAATGTCAGTTGATAACTCCAGAACACTCCAGTAACATCAGCAGGGCAAATGTTATTAGCAGGTCTAACTTCTGACTTCAGTTAGACAGACAGAGAAGCTCGAGGCTCAGACAGGCTGAAGATGTTGCACAGTGTCACCCAGTTGGTCTCGTACCGACCATTCTTCCACAGCCGGGTCTGATTCGTCTTTGAGATGAGCATTCATTTTGTTTTGTGTAGACACAGATCGGCTGTGTCTACTTTTTGTGGTCTTAATCTTTGCTTTCAACAGAAAATTTTCTACACACAGCTGAAAAATGATCCTGAATATACACAACAGAGAGAAACACTGCCTCCCCTCTCTGTAACCATTTTTCCCTGCCCCCTACCCCCACCCCAAACTTTCTTTTTCCCCTCCTGACTGTTCTTGAGAGGTAGTCAGTCAGCTCACACCTAAGTTCTGTGGATCAGGCAGCCTTCTTGTCAAAGCACGGACTCAAGAGCCATGGGTAATGGTTTGATTAAGGTGTTTTTCTTCCCAGAAGGATTAGCAGTACTCAAGAACCTTGGGGAAGTATTTTCGTGGTGCTTAATACTTCATCTTTGTGCTCTGGGTGCTGTTGAGGAATTAAGAGATTCTAAAATTGTTTCTTTTGACATTCCTTTTAATCAGAAGTCTCGTGCATAATTACACAATTCTAGATCTGACTTCATACATCAGAGAGTTCGGCTGTCTTCTGAAAGTTGTGTGTCTCTCCCAGGATGAAGACACACGGCGGGACTATGACTACATGCTGGACCACCCTGAAGAGTACTTCCGGCACTACTACCACTACTACAGCTGGCGCTTGGCCCCCAAGGTGGACGTTAGCGTGGTCATCCTGATCAGCGTGTGTGCTATCTCTTTGTTTCAGGTACGGCCTGCTGGCCATGCTGCCCACTTCTAGAGGGGCTGTTTTCTAAAACTTTGCTTCCAGTTGGCATGATACTTTTAAACGTTACTAACAGATTATTCAGCTTGTTGGTAAAAATGAAATCATCTTTAGTGAGAAATCCAAGAAACTGATGGGTGTCATTATATAGCTACCAGTGTCTCCCCAAAGGGTCCCAGGGAGATAGATCAGTTAGGATGTGTGAGACCTTGAGTTCTTTTTGTTTTGTTTCCCATATGGTCCCCTGAGCACCACCAGGGTTAATTTCTGAGTATACAGAGCCAGGAGTAACCCCTGTGCATCGCCAGGTGTGACCCAAAAAGAAAAAAATTTAAAAAATAAATATATAAAGTGGACAGTCAGGCTAGAGACCCAGGAAGATCTAGTACGCCAGTTTGAGAGACAGCAAGCTGGAGACAGAGATGAAGTGTTATAGGTAAGTGAGTGTCTGCCATAGAGTGTCTGCCATAGAGTTTTGTTTCCCATATGGTCCCCTGAGCACCACCAGGGTTAATTTCTGAGTATACAGAGCCAGGAGTAACCCCTGTGCATCGCCAGGTGTGACCCAAAAAGAAAAAAATTTAAAAAATAAATATATAAAGTGGACAGTCAGGCTCGAGACCCAGGAAGATCTAGTACGCCAGTTTGAGAGACAGCAAGCTGGAGACAGAGATGAAGTGTTATAGGTAAGTGAGTGTCTGCCATAGAGTTTTCTTTCGCTGGGATGTCAGTCTTTGTATGCTAGTGGTCTGATGAAGTGATGAGGCCTGTCCTGTCCCCTGCATGTGGCCCTGGTGGCCCCTGAGCACACTGGCAGTACCTTTTTCTCCCTGGCCATGGAGTATAATTGCTATTTAATAAGCCCAAAGGCCGAGGAGATAGCTCAGAGGGCTGGAGCACAAGCAGAGGCCCCAGGTTCGAGCTCTGGCACTGCGTGGCAGAGCAGGACCACATCCTTGGCCGAGCACTGGACTGCCCAGCCTGCACTGCTGGGCCCTGTGCCCCTTGGGGAAAAAAAAAACCCAAATAACTTTTTCTCATTGTCTCCCCTCCTCCCTCCCCACCCCTCAACCCCCGGAGTATTTTTTATTCGTTCAGCCAGGGTGAGTGTTAGCTATCATATGTTCATTTTATAGGACTTTCCATTGATTTCCCTTTAAACTTGGGAATGATCTGAACTAAATACTCCCGATCATTCTTGTCACCTGTACATCAAACGCCAGTAGTGCTTGCCACCTTCGTATAACCAAAAAAATAATCTTGAGACATATTTGGCTTGAACGCTGCAGAGATAAAAGAACTAGAGTATTTTTGTAAATAGGCATCATTCACAGGGCCGGGCCGTGAGGGTGGTGTGCTGTGGTGCAGTGCCGAAGAATCATTTCAGGACACAGCACATGCCTAGGCATCCCCATCACCTCCTGTAACTTGGGGGTAGGGGCACACCCACCCCCAGGGACTCGGGTCTGTGTTGCCTGGGTGCCGAGGATTGAATCTGGGCCTCCCGCATGCGATGCATATGCACTAACTCTTCAGACGGTCTCCCTAGCCCCTGGAGTAATTTCTACAGCTTAATTTATATATTTATATTATGTAAGTTTTGGGGCCACCCCAGCTGTGCGCTGGGCTTACTCCTGGCTCTTGTGCTCAGGGATCACGCCTGGCAAGGCTGGGGATTGAGCCTGAATTGATTGGCCTTGGGCAAAGACAAGCGCCCTCCTACCTGCTGTACTATTGCTGTGATCCACTTTTTATGTTTTTTTTTTTTTAAATCACAAAAATGTTAGTCCAATCTGAAGTGAGTTTTTCTGCTCTCCTCAAAAGCTAATACATTATATATTCCTTCAGAGGAAGTATAGTCATGTGACTGGAATAGAATTTTCATCTCCAGCTTAGCTTCAGGAAGAAGATCCACTTTATTTTATTTACTTTTTGGGTTTTGGGGGCCACACCTAGCAGTCCTAGAGGTTAACTTCTGGCGGTGCTCTGGGAACCGTATGGCTTCCTGGGGATTGAAGTGCCTTGCCTCCTGTACTCTCTCTCTAGCCCCAAGATTCACAGTAGATAGATAGATGACTTCCTGTTAAAACTGAAGTTGTATATTTTAATTGCATCTGCTTTTGATAAATATTGGCTAATGTAATACCCTAATATTTTTTTTGTTATTATTTATAATAATTGCTCATATAATATTTGGAGGTGTTTATTGTTGGCATCGCTGTTGTATTTATCATTAAAACAGCCACTGAAATGAGTGGAGATGCTATGGGATGAGTAGAACTTTTTCTGACATTTAGTAAAGTCCTCAGCATGGTGGTGGCTGGTCCTGGAGGTCTTCGGCTGCCGTAGCCCTGGTCTGGGCGGGGAGGAAAGCTCAACCCGCTCCCCTCCAAGGGGCTCCGGGAAGGAACACCCAGGCGCGGGGGCAGAGACTGCACTGCTCTCGTCCGGGATCTGGATTTTATAGTCTCTGAGTCTTGGCCGCTGATGGGATTACACGGCGCCAGGGGGCCAGGTGGTGGGTGTGACCCCCGCCTACTGGGATTTGGAGGATCTGGGTGGAAGATGCTCGACTCCAATTCGAGTAGGCTTGGAGGTCTCGGCCCCGGAACCCGCGTGGCTTTGTCCCTTTGCCAGTACCTTCATGTGTGCGGAGAGTGGTCTCAGCATGGTGGTGGCTGGTCCTGGAGCCGAGACCTCCAAGCCTACTCGAATTGGAGTCGAGCATCTTCCACCCAGATCCTCCAAATTCCAGTAGGCGGGGGTCACACCCACCACCTGGCCCCCTGGCGCCGTGTAATCCCATCAGCGGCCAAGACTCAGAGACTATAAAATCCAGATCCCGGACGAGAACAGTGCAGTCTCTGCCCCCGCGCCTCGGTGTTCCTTCCCGGAGTCCCTTGGAGGGGAGCGGGTTGAGCTTTCCTCCCCGCCCCGACCAGGGCTACTGCAGCCGAAGACCTCCAGGACCAGCCACCACCATGCTGAGACCACTCTCCGCACACATGAAGGTACTGGCAGAGGGACAAAGCCACGCGGGTTCCGGGGCCGAGACCTCCAAGCCTACTCGAATTGGAGTCGAGCATCTTCCACCCAGATCCTCCAAATTCCAGTAGGTGGGGGTCACACCCACCACCTGGCCCCCTGGCGCCGTGTAATCCCATCAGCGGCCAAGACTCAGAG
Organism: Sorex fumeus; assembly: GCF_029834395.1. NCBI lineage: Eukaryota > Metazoa > Chordata > Mammalia > Eulipotyphla > Soricidae > Sorex > Sorex fumeus. The sequence continues at coordinate 46,454,555 of NW_026606091.1, forward strand.
ACTATAAAATCCAGATCCCGGAACCGCGCGGCCGCAAATGCGGCCGCGCGACAGCTTAACAAAACTTTTTTTATGACATCTTATTGTCTTATTCCTACTTTGGACAAACTTGTAGGCTATCGAATGTAGCCTGCCCACAGGGCAGAGTCTGGCAAACTCCCCGTGGCGTACCAAATATGCCAAATACCAGTAACAATGATGGGTCTCATTCTCCTAAATAGCCTTGAATATAATCTCAGGGCTAGGATGAAAGAGACGTTACTGGGGCCTGCTCGAGGCAATCGACGAATAACAGGATGATGAAATGAAAAATGAAAAAAGTAAAGTCCTGTGTGGTTGAATAAATATTATGGAGTCAATATTTTCTTGTTCAAGTAGTGGCAAATTCAGACGTTTGAATCATTTGGTTTAGAACAGAGGTTCCCTAAAGATTACAAGCCTGTGCCCCTTTTCAGAAAAAAAAAAGTTACTTAGTGCCCTTGGAAATAAACCTTCTTTTTTTTTTTTTTATTTATTTATTGAATCACTGTGGGAAAGGTTACAAAGCTTTCAGGTTTATGTCTCAGTCATGCAAATATCAAACACATTTCCCTTTACCAATACTTATTTTTTACCATGAAGAACCCCAATAAAACCCCACCCCCCACCCCTCCCAGTCCCTGTGGGGCAGATGAATTCTAGTTAACACTCTATCTGCTTTGATTAGATTCATTGTTTCAATAAAAGATTCACCACTATTATTTAGAGTTTACCCTCCCCCCCCCCAAATCAGACATGCTGAAAAAGCATTGTGAAGTGATTTGCTTTCTACAGCTGGGTTCAAGAATTAAATGTTGGTTTTGGATTTCTGCTATTTTACCTATTGACCCTGGAAGTATTTCTACTGAAAGTCAGATAGTTAAGAAATTGGTTTCTGTGTTCTGGAGTCGTGGCCGTGCTGGAGAGCCGCTCGCGGGGGGCAACTGGTGGCCTCGGTAGGGCGTGAAGGGCGGAGCGAAACGCCCCCCTTCCCCTGAGGTTTTAGTCGCCCCCACACTCCCAGCTCATACCTGCTGTCCACAAGGCTCCCATGTGGCCGCCATCTTTCTTTCCAGAGGGAGGAGGGCGGAAGGGAGCAACACCCTTTCCCCTCTGGGCAGAAATGATTGCCTGGATTAACACATAGTCCTTTCACTTTTCTGCTCCAAGCTGCTGGGTTCTGCATTAGGTCATTGTGCTTCTGGGGCTGTGGCCGTGCTGGAGAGCCGCTCGTGGGGGCAACTGGTGGCCTTGGTAGGGCGTGAAGGGCGGACCGAAACGCCCCCCTTCCCATGAGGTTTTAGTCGCCCCCACACTCCCGGCTCATACCTGCTGTCCACAAGGCTCCCATGTGGCCGCCATCTTTCTTTCCAGAGAGGAGAGGGCGAATGGGGCAACACCCTTTCCCCTCCGGCAGACTTGATGGCCTGGATCAATGCATAGTCCGTTCACTTTTCTGCTCCAAGCTGCTGGGTTCTGCATTAAGTCCTTGTGCTTCTGGGGCCGTGGCTGTGCTGGAGAGCTGCTCGCAGGGGGCAACTGGTGACCTCGGTAGGGCGTGAAGGACGGACCGGAACGCCCCCCTTCCCATGAGGTTTTAGTCGCCCCCACAGCCCCGGCTCATACCTGCTGTCCACAAGGCTCCCATGTGACCGCCATCTTTCTTTCCAGAGGGAGGAGGGCGGAAGGGAGCAACACCCTTTCCCCTCTGGGCAGAAATGATTGCCTGGATTAACGCATAGTCCTTTCACTTTTCTGCTCCAAGCTGCCGGGTTCTGCATTAAGTCCTTGTGCTTCTGGGACTGTGGCCGTGCTGGGGAGCCGCTCGTGGGGGGCAACTGGTGACCTCGGTAGGGCGTGAAGGACGGACCGAAACGCCCCCCTTCCCATGAGGTTTTAGTCGCCCCCACACTCCCGGCTCATACCTGCTGTCCACAAGGCTCCCATGTGGCCGCCATCTTTCTTTCCAGAGAGGAGAGGGCAAATGGGGCAACACCCTTTCCCCTCCGGCAGACTTGATGGCCTGGATCAACGCATAGTCCGTTCACTTTTCTGCTCCAAGCTGCTGGGTTCTGCATTAAGCCCTTGTGCTTCTGGGGCCGTGGCTGTGCTGGAGAGCCGCTCGTGGGGGTGACTGGTGACCTCGGTAGGGCGTGAAGGACGGACCGGAACGCCCCTCTTCCCATGAGGTTTTAGTCGCCCCCACAGCCCTGGCTCATACCTGCTGTCCACAAGGCTCCCATGTGGCCGCCATCTTTCTTTCCAGAGGGAGGAGGGCGGAAGGGAGCAACACCCTTTCCCCTCTGGGCAGAAATGATTGCCTGGTTTAACGCATAGTCCTTTCACTTTTCTGCTCCAAGCTGCTGGGTTCTGCATTAAGCCCTTGTGCTTCTGGGGCTGTGGCCGTGCTGGAGAGCCGCTCGTGGGGGGCAACTGGTGACCTCGGTAGGACGTGAAGGACGGACCGAAACGCCCCCCTTCCCATGAGGTTTTAGTCGCCCCCACACCCCTGGCTCATACCTGCTGTCCACAAGGCTCCCATGCGGCCGCCATCCTTTCCAGAGAAGAGAGGGCGAATGGGGCAACACCCTTTCCCCTCCGGTAGACTTGATGACCTGGATTAACGCATAGTCCTTTCACTTTTCTGCTCCAAGCTGCCGGGTTCTACATTAAGTCCTTGTGCTTCTAGGACTGTGGCCGTGCTGGGGAGCCGCTCGTGGGGGGCAACTGTTGACCTCGGTAGGGCGTGAAGGACGGACCGGAACGCCCCCCTTCTCGTGAGGTTTTAGTCGCCCCCACATCCCCGGCTCATACCTGCTGTCCACAAGGCTCCCATGCGGCCGCCATCCTTCTTTCCAGAGAAGAGAGGGCGAATGGGGCAACACCCTTTCCCCTCTGGGCAGAAATGATGGCCTGGGTTAACTCATCGTCCGTTCACTTTTCTGCTCTAAGCTGCTGGGTTCTGCATTAAGTCCTTGTGTTTCTGGGGCTGTGGCCGTGCTCCAAACTTAACTCTGATTTTCAGGGAGAAAGATTGAGTTGTTTACTTCTCATTGATCATTTAGTATATAGAGAGATGTCGCGCGGCCGCATAAGCGGCCGCGCGGTTTTGAGAAAAAGTCCTCGTTCCCGCCTACTCGAGCTGTGTTTGTAGAGGCTTCTGGTCACCGGGGTTCCATCTGGGGGAGGCGGGATGCGGCACCTACTCCATCTGGAACTTGCCGGTGCTCTCGGCTCTTTTTGGAACCTGTTTTTTCTTTTTTTTTTCCCTCCGGGATCCCGCACCCTCCATGTGTTCCTTCTCTTATGCTGAACGCTTCAAAGATGGCGCTGGGGGGCGGGCTGTGGGCGTGACTTCCGGAATCAGAGGTTACCTGGGAGGTGTAGTCCGGCAGATTTGAGAAAAAGTCCTCGTTCCCGCCTACTCGAGCTGTGTTTGTAGAGGCTTCTGGTCACCAGGGTTCCATCTGGGGGAGGCAGGATGCGGCACCTACTCCATCTGGAACTTGCCGGTGCTCTCGGCTCTTTTTGGAACCTGTTTTTTCTTTTTTTTTTTCCTCCGGGATCCCACACCCTCCATGTGTTCCTTCTCTTATGCTGAACGCTTCCGGAAATAAACCTTCTTTCAGTGAACAAACAGAAAGTATCCCCCCAATTTTCTGTAAGGTTAAGCCACTCCCTGGATCATTTCTGCATCTCCCGGGTGGGCAGTATAGCTCATCTTGGGAAATACTGTCTGAGAACATGTATATTACTGTGGTTCATGTAGGTGGTTTAGGAAAAAAACAAGAATGAACACAGTTTGTCTGAGTTCAGTTTACTGAGGAGGAGACACATCTAGCAGTGCTTTGAGTTCCTGCATGCAAAACCTGTGTTTCAGCCCTTGGAGCTATAGCCCTAACCCCTGCATCTTGGAATTATTTTTATTTTGGGAGGTAGTAGTGGTTGTTGGGGCTTATACCTGGCTGTGCTCAGGGCTTACTCCTAGCAATATGCTCAGGGACCAAATGCAGTTAATGGTATAAAGTACTTAAACCCTATAATGTCACTCTGGTCATCTTAGATTTTCAGGAAAGCAAATTTCTTGCCAGTTAAGTTTTTTCATTAACTCTCCCTCCAGTAAATAGATTCCAGTCTTAGAAAGTAAACAGATTTTTTTCTTTCTGGGTCACACCCAGCGATGCTCAGGGGTTACTCCCAGTCTGCACTCAGGAATTACTCCTGGTGGTATTTGGGGGACCATATGGGATGCCGGGTACAGATCCCGGGTTGACTGGGTGCAAGGCAAAGGCCCTCCTCTCTGTACTATCACCCTATCCCCTGTAAACAGATTTCCTGACTAATCTAGGCAAGAGCCACTGTCACTGTCACTGTCACAGTCCTCCCATTTTTCATCAATTTTCTTGAGCGGGCCCAGTAACATCTCCATTGGAGACTTTGTTGTTACTGTGTTTGGCATATCGAATACGTCACGGGTAGCTTGCCAGGCTTTGCCGTGCGGGCGAAATACTCTCGGTAGCTTGCCGGGCTCTCCGAGAGGGGCGGAGGAATCGAACTCGGATTGGCCAGGTTGGCTGCATGCAAGGCAAACGCCCTACCCACTGTGCTATCACTCCAGCCAGGCGAGAGCCAAAGAAGAACAATGTGGGAACCTTTGGTGTGTGGGGGGCTGAACTCTGACTACCTGACTCATCCAGCCTTGGAATCCCATAGACGCACAAGGGCATATTGCTTAATTAGCTTTTACTTGCTGAGCAAGATGTTTGAGACCCCCATTTTGTTGTCACTGTTGTTCATTGGGGGGGGCACACTCAGCTGTGTGGGAAGCCATTCTGTGCCCCCATCCAGGCAACATAGCCTTCGCCCCTGAGATCCTGTTTATAATCAGAACGAGTTTAGTGTTTAGGGGGATGGAAGGGAGTGGTGTTTACCATGATGAATTTTGGTAATAAAAACAACCCATTTTCTTTCCTTCACTGTTGTTAGTTTTTCAGCTGGTGGAATAGCTATGATAAGGCAATCAGCTACCTAGCCACGGTGCCCAAGTATCGCATCCAAGCCACGGAGATTGCCAAGCAGCAGGGATTGCTGAAAAAAGCCAAAGAGAAAGGCAGAAACAAAAAGTCCAAAGAGGAGATTCGTGGTGAGGAGGAGAGCATCATAAAGAACATTATAAAAAGCAAAATAGATATCAAAGGGGGCTATCAGAAGCCCCAGATTCGTGACCTTCTGCTGTTTCAAATTCTCTTCGCTCCCTTTCACGTGTGCTCATACATCGTTTGGTATTGCCGGTGGATCTATAACTTTAACATCAAAGGCAAAGAATATGGCGAGGAAGAAAGACTCTATATCATACGTAAGTCTATGAAGATGTCAAAATCTCAGTTTGATAGTCTAGAGGATCACCAGAAAGAAACTTTCCTTAAACGGGAGCTCTGGATAAAGGAGAATTATGAGGTGAGTAATTACTTGGGTTATTTTCCCGAGTTAAAATTGGATGTGCGGTAAAGAATCACAGACTTATGCTCAGATTTCTGAGTTCTGAGTTAAGAATACGTTCTAGTGTGTGTTTATTAAAAGCATGACTGGTAGTTGGGACAGGGGTTTCTCCTGGCTCTGTGCTAAGGGATCACTCCTGGTGGTGTTTGGAGGACCATATGGATGCTGGGGGTTGACTCTGGGGTGGCTGATTGCAAGGCAAATGCCCTGTCTGTGGTACTATGGCTTGGACCCTAATTTACCTTTTCAAAAGACCACCTTGACGGGCCAGAGAGCTCGCTCAGTGGCTGAAGGATGTGCTTTGCATGCAGGACACCTGGGTTCCTCCTCTTCACACCCAGCCAGTGATGTCCGTGGCACTTTGGGGATGGCCTAAAAACAAACCCCAAAGGGCGAACTTCAGGGCCTAGGGGATACTGCAGGTGGGAGAACCTGAGATTGAGCCCCAGCACTGCATGGCTCCTCCACCGTTTTGGGGAGGGGCCTTGGTAGCCCCAACATTGCTGGGCCCAGAGAGCACCGTGTTGCTGGACTCCGCATTGTACTGCAGGCCTGGGCGAAGGATTGCTGGGACCTGTTCCTGGGCCCACAAGTGCTGCTGTTTTTGTTGATTGCACCCAAGTATGGTCTTCTCCATATTTTTTTTTTCCAATCAGAAAAACTTAGCCACAGAGCTTAAAAAGAGAGAAAGAGATGAGATGAAATGAACTTGAAACCATTTCAGAGTCAATGAGTCCAGGTGTTCTGTAGCTAATAAGTGAATTTTTCCTTTTCTTTTTAACTTGATTTAATGTAGTGAAGGTCTTTTGAGGGGGTGGAAGGTAGGGCTTGGGGACATACCCAGTGGTACGCAGAGCATACTCCTGACTCTGAGCTTGAGTGTGGTGTTGGTGGAATCGGGGTCAGCAGTGTGCAAGGAAGACGCTTAACAAACTGCACTATCTTCGGCTCTAACACTGGACTTTTTATTAGTAAGGCCACATTCAGTGACTATCAGTTGAAGCGATTACTTCAGGTGATCAGCTACCTGGCATACTTCTCAGAGTAACTGGCAATCTCATCATAATGAAACTATTTTAGGTGCTGTGTAAAATGAATTGTTAGTGGTTTTAATAAGTGAATTCTTCTTACGCATCAGAGGTCCATTTGATTTTTCAGTTTCATAGACATGCTTTTTTTTTTTTAATGTGGCGTTGACAAAGTTCACGTAAAGTTTCAATCTGAATTCAACTTAAATAACTTAACCTCCTGTGAATTACCAGAATGCTTTCACATGAGTAGCAAACCAACCTATAAGTAACATGGCAATTGAAGGTAGCATTCTATTTAACTACCAATTCACTTGTTTTCTCTTTGAAGTAAGTGAAGTAGTCCAGTCCACAAAACACTCTCTCAGAGAGGGTTTCCTGGGCTGAATGATCAGATGCTTTAGCCTGAGCTTCTCATCACTTTGTAATGTTTGGAAGTAAAATTGTTTCTAGAATTTGATGTGACTGAAACTGTTGTGCAGATGTGCCTTGCTCCTTTTGCGTCAACTAAAAGTTGTTCTTAAATAGTATGGTTTTGCTAACTGTTTGTGGTAATTTAGTAAGCAAATATTTTGAAGAACCAGTAATTTTTTTAAAAAATAAAATTAGGTATTAATTTTGGAAACAGTATATGTGTATTGTATATTTACATAGAAATTTATCTCATAATTTTTAGTATTGTTGATCCTGTCCAAAGAACAAAACAACTATATGTGTATCTACCTATCTACATACACAAATTTATTAGAAACCTTTACCTAAAGTTACTGTGTTACTGTGTTTGGCATATTGAATACGTCATGGGTAGCTTGCCAGGCTCTGCCGTGGGCAAGATACTCTCAGTAGCTTGCCGGGCTCTCAGAAAGGGGTGGAGGAAGTGAACTCGGGTCCCATGTTGGCCGCTTGTAAGGCAAACGCCCTACCGCTGTGCTCTCGCTCCAGCCCTTACATCTGAAAAATGCAAATAATGATGTAATGCTAATAACAGATGTTTCTCTCTTGGATAAAAAATTCAGTTAGTGTTTTTGTACTTATAGATCTACAAACAAGAACAAGAAGAAGAACTGAAGAAAAAATTAGCAAATGATCCTCGCTGGAAGAGATACCGGCGGTGGATGAAGAATGAAGGGCCGGGCCGGCTGACTTTCGTGGACGACTGAAGGGCTGGGGAGTGCTCTGGGGCCAGGCCTGCCTGGGAATTCCTCTCATAACTAAATTCTCTCAGCAGGAATTAAAATTTCTCAAGTCTTTGGAGAAAATAATCATGTAGAATTGTAAACTTTCCCTTAAAACTTTCTAAGGCATTTATGATTGTCCCAATTTTTATAACCAATTTGTGGATCTTGTTAAAAGATTTGACATGAAGATTTTTCAGTTGCCTTTTAAAAATTTTATATGTTTATTTTAAAGATTTGACAAGAAAATCGATTAGATACCATTTGAAATTTCTACGTGTTAAGTCTTTATTCTTCCGAAATGTTTCCTTATTCTTTGTTATAGTACTACATTTTCCTGCTTTCATGGCCTCAAATATTTTCACAAAGCATAATTATAATAGTATTTAATGACCTGATTGCCAGTGTCTTCCTAGACACAAACTTCTTTGCCCAAAATGATTTCGACTATCAAGCCATCTTCATTACAGTCATTTTAGGATTGAAATATCTTCAAAATCTCTCTCTGGGAGAGTCTTCTGCTAGACTATCTTTATACTCTTCCCCCCCTCAGTCATGAAATTCTTAGTAAGATCAGAAACTCTCCAGGAGAGTGAATCTGCTTCATGTCCTTGTAGGATGAGCCCGATTGCAGTCATTATAGGACTATAATTGTATCATCAAATATTTCTCCAGAAGAGACGTTGTGAAAAACCCTTTTGTACCATAACAGTGCTTCTCCTGTATCCCTCCCCCCCACCCCCCACTTAAGTACAAATTAAAAAAGAAATGTAAGAGCAGAAATCGCGTCCTGAGCAGTCGTTCATACATGATGGACTCCTTGAGCATGAGATTCATTGTACGTTGAGTGCATTGGACCCCGAAAGACGTGCATGGTGGGCGCGCTGTTCCTTCAGACAATGGAACACAAATATGTTCTCTGTATGGAAGCGAAAGTAATTCGCACATGGTTTTTCTGAAGCCAGTGTGATACTGTACCAGTGTCAATACACATTCATGACAGCAAATTAATATTCCTCTTAAAGGCTTGGTCCCATTGCATCGTAGTGATAAAGTGGTTGTAATGTCTCACAGCTGTGTTGGTATGACAGTTTAAATCAAAGATCCTTAAAAGATTACTGCTGCTGTATCACAATTTTATTTTTAAAAATAAAAATCTTATTTTTATTATTTAACATTTAATTTTATTCTTAACACTTGCTATTATTTGAAACACGTATTCCTCTTCATGTTTTGTTGCGGTCATTGTGGTGTCACACACACTTAGCCATGGTGCTTGCTTTTGTGTCGGCCAAGTGCGGGATGGAGGGGTCCCAGATGGCAGTGTTGTTGGGGTCACTCTCACTGCGTGCCAGGCAGCACCAGGGCTTGAACTCATGGCCTGACGTTTGCCAGGCAGGTGCCTTTGTCACTTAGCTCTCCCTGGGCTCCCCTTACTACATCATTTTCGGGTACTTTGGCATCAGAAATATGCAAGGTTTATTTCCAGCAGAATTAAACCTGTCCCTTTAAGAACTTAGCCCAGAGATGTGAATATTTGAAAAACCTCAGGAGGGTGAGTTCTATCCTTACTCACATCCCAGAGACCTTAGGAGAGTTACTTAATCTGTGAGTTTGGGCCCTAGGGACCACCCTAGAACACTGGGGAAGGAGTCTGGCCAGAAAGAATATCGCGTATGGCTCTTCTGCGGTTGTAACATTCTATAATTCTGCTTTTGTAAACTTCAGAGGAGAGTATTTTAGGTATCTGTAATTTGCGAGGCGATAGGAACATTACAGCTCAAAATTAGAGGAAGCTTTTGTTTCAAACCTCAAATGTCCAGCTTTTAACCATAGAAGAATGCCTTTCAAAAGGGCCATGCTTTGTGCCTCGTCAGCAGTCCATCATGACAAATCATCATGTGTATTTTTAACATAACAGTAGTAGTTATCTAGGAACAGAAGTGTGTGCCACATGGTATATGAGGACCCAAAAGAAATAAATTTTGCACTCTAAAAATTCCAAAGAAATTCTGATTGATCATATTTTTCCCCTTTATTTTCCTTTGATTAGCCATTTATTTTTAACTTGGCAATAAGGAAAAATAATACAGTTGGGTATGTTAGCATTTATAAACAAAGATGATAAAATTAGTACATCTTGAGTTATTTCGTCTACTTACAGATTGCTGTATTTCTTCCTTCCTTTCTAGAAATCTCATTGCTAGCAGTGTCTTCCGCAGGCGGCTCACTTGTGGAAAGTTTGGCATTTTTGGAATTATGGTCATTTCTCAGCTCAAGATGAGCTCTCCTTTAAAGGAGGGGCTGGAGCAGTAGTACAGCATGTATGGTGTTTCTCTTGCATGCTCTGCTGACCTGGGTTCAATCCCCAGCACCACATATGGTTCCCGAAGCACTGCCAGGAATAATTCCTGAGTGCAGAGCCAGGAGTATTTCTGGGTGTGCCTTTCCCATGCCAAATAAAAGAGGGACTGTGATTCTTTTCTCAACAAAATAATTCTAATGTTTCAAAAATCTTGGGAAGCAAGGGCCTTTTAGTTGTCACAAGTATCATTTAAGTACATTAGGCAGTGTTTCTGTTCCATACTTTGTCAGGCCCCACCTAAAAACCCAAAATGTCTCCATTTTAGAAACCTCTGGAGAAGGATTTTTGGTAGAGAATCTCACAACCCCACTAAACTTAGCATTCTTGTGCCTGATTTTAGGACTATTATTTCCTTTTTGCTTGGCGTTCAGGGGTTGAATAGAGCACAACAGTTTATTGTACAGTTGAGTTCTAGGCTCACATTCCCTACAAGTTATTCATTTAAAATATCCTGGTAACAATTCTACCACTAACCCTTTCCTCACAGTCACAGTCCTCCTGTTGTTCATCGATTTGCTCGAGCGGGCCCAGTAACGTATCTATCATGAGACTTGTTGTTACTGTGTTTGGCATATCGAATACATCACGGGCAGCTTGCCAGGCTCTCCGAGAGGGAGGGGGGAATCGAACTCGCGATGGCCATGTTGGCTGCGTGCAAGGCAAACGCCCTACCCGCTACCGGCGCCCCCTTTCCTCAAGGTCTTATTTCAGCTATGAATTCCCCAGGTTCTAGGAATCGCAGGCACAGAATCATAGCTTTATCTCTCACACTCTCAAGCACCACAGTTGGTTTATGGGATTTTACAATGTTACATTGATATGGAAAAGTTAACTTTAGAGAATTACCATTTGGTACTATTTATGTTAGGAAACCATAGTTCATTTCCTTGGACATTTGGGGTTGGCAGGTGGGAGCGGGCTGACAAGGCAGTACCCTGTTAACACTGCAGTTTCGGTGGGAGCCGCCCCCACTGCCATTCATAGTGCCATGGACCCATCTGAACATTTTGTACAAATGAGCAAAATGACTTTTAAAAATACAGTAGTGTAAACAGATCCAGCATTAAATTAGACATGGCTTCTGCCGAGTTACAATTATTGCATTTGAAGCAGAGAAATGTTCATTTTGGTACAAAGTTGTAAGCAGATGAATTATAATCAGTCTTATTTGTAAAATGTGATACTCAACATTTAAACTAGGACCAAATCTAGAACCTACTAAGGAAATTAAATTTGATAAATATATATATATATATATATATGGTTTCCTCATCTTTGAAATGAGATGCTTTTAAGTCAGAATATGAAATGCTATAGACATTTACATAAAGTCTGAATGTAAGAGATTAGCTTGCATTCATTTGAGAAATTAACACATTAAACAGCATACATGGTCATAAATCTGTGAATCATTATCTTAGAGGATTCAGTCTCCTTGACAATCGTGTTTGGAATAGCGAGGAAAGTCTTCCCCTGATTGAGCAGGGATTCCTCATGGATTCCTGCTGGCTAAGGGACAGTTAAGTGACTGAGAAACTGCTGCCTGGGGCAGTTCCTCCTCTGATGACCCCTAGCAGAGAGCACGGGGCAGGAGGAGGCTTCCACCAGCTCAGGTTTAGCCAGAGAGGCCAAGGTTTGATTTGTGGTTCTGCAACTGCCCCTACCTAGTTGACTGTGGGTAGGTTAACCTCGGAACTGGGCTCCTCAACTTCAGTTTTATATAACCGAATTGTAATAACCACAGAATTATAATAATAAAAGAAGACATGAGTAACGGTCCCTAAAACGAACTTCTCCTTCAAGCAGGAACAGGAAAGAATCTCGTTTGTTAAAATCCATGACCTAGCGGGGATGTTTAGTGGTGTGGCCAATACCTGGTTTGTTCTTTTTAATAGGTGTTTTGCATTTTTCTTTTGTGCAGAGAACTGATGACTAAAACAAAACAAAACAACCAAATGATGCTTCTTTCTCTGGGCTGGATTGTTTCTGGGTGGCGCTTGTTAAGGGAACCTCCTGGAATGGGATTTCGTTCAGAGCCTCAGCTGCCCCTTTCATCAAAAGGAGAAGTCGAGGCCTATCAACTGGACTGGCCACCACCCCTCGTCCTCCTCAATAATCTCAACACCCCAACTCCAAGCCCCTGGTCCCAAAGAGTGATCAGGTTCGGGGCGCCCGGGGATTTTCTGTCGGAACGTCTAGAGAGCAAAGAGGGGCGCTGGCTCTGAGCTTTCGCTTTTCTCGCGGGCGCGATGAAGGCCAGCGTCCTTCCCTCCCGGACCCGGGGTCCGAGCTGTCCGCGACGGGCTGCGACCCGCCCTGCGCCGAGACACGGGGAACGAGCAGATGAAACTCCTTAAAAAGTCCCTGAGCTTTTCGGCGGCACAAGCCGACCCTTCGCCTCGCACTTCCTCTTCGCGTGACCCCGCTGGAGTGGCCGGTCGGACGCAAAGCTCTAACGGGGGCCTGGAGGACGCGCTCGGGAGGCAAAGTGGCCACGGGCCGGCGGGCCCGCGTTTCCTTACGGGGAGTCGCGGTGCCCGCGGGGTCCGACCCGCCGCGCGCTGGCCAGCAGCGGGCGGGACGCGGCGCGTTTCCTCCGCCCGGGGCTCGGGCTGCAGCGTGGCCACGCCGGGAGCGGGGGCTGGGGACGGCGGCGGGGGCTCGGGGTGCGGGTCCACCCACTCCCCCTCCGGGGCGGGCGCTGCGGCTTCCCCGCCCCGGGGCGGCGCCCGCGTCCGAGGCCGCGCGGCTGGGGCTGCCCGGCCTCCCCGCGCCCCAGCGCCGCCGCCGTCGCCATGTCCTCTGGGGCCAGCGCGAGCGCCCTGCAGCGCCTGGTGGAGCAGCTCAAGCTGGAGGCGGCCGTGGAGAGGATCAAGGTGGGGCCCCCGCGCCTCTCCCTGCCGCGGCCCCGCAGACGCGCGCCCGGCCCGGCGGCGTCGGATGGGTGGCGGGTGGGGGCGGAGGAGCCGGCTTGGGCGGCGGCGACGGGGACCCGGCCGGGCTTCTCCCGCCCGCCCCCGGGGGGTGTGGCCCTTGGGAAAGCGATCCCGGGGGTCCCGGGCGGAGGGCGGCCGCGAGCCGGATGGGAGCGGGACGGATCGGGACGCGGCGGGGCCTGGGCGCCAGGGATGGGGTGGCGGGACCCGGGCCGGGGATCGGGCTTGGGCGGAGCTCCGAGAAGCAGGGGCGGAGGGCGTACGCCTTGGTACCACGACGAAAAATGTGCATTCCAGACGGAACCCGGGGCCGGGGCCCGGAGGCGCTGGCTGGGGAAGGGCAGCGAGAAGCGAGGCAGAAGGAGGGGGTTTCCCAGAGGTGGGGCCTAGCGCGCCCGGTGTTCCTGCTCTGCTGTCCGAGCAGCCTCTGCTGCCCGGCCGTGTCCAGCGGCCAGCGCTGCGTAGAGTGGCGGGGGTTGTGGCCGGGGGCGTGTGCCTGGCCCCCGGCTCTGCCAGCCTCGGCTCAGTCGCTCCGTGCTCTGTAGCTGGCCCCGCTCCGAGTCCTGGGAAGAAGGTGGATTCTGCAGGGAGGATGAGCCGCGAACATAGCAACCAACTGTGGCGTAGAATTAGAACTGCATATGGTCTGGCACAGTTCCTCGGTGATGCGTAAAGGCGTCCTTCTTGCCTTCTTCCATCCTCATCGGCTGCCTGGGCGACCGGGCGGAGGAGCTGGTGGAGCAGAGCGTGGAGTTGGAGCGAGCCTGGAAGCTCAGTTCCTCTTCTCCACACCGTGGCTAAAGCAGCTCTTTCTCCGGCTCTCTGGCTGTTCCGGAATTACACATCTTTTATTTCTCCTTTTAAAGTAATAAACCAGCCATCTCGTAAATGCTCCTCTGAGCCGCCCTCGCACGTTAAGCAAACCCAAGAAGGGCTGATTAGAGCCGCCGATCTGTAGCTCATAGGTCAGAAGCGCCGCTGGCCGCTGGCCGCCTGCACTTAGAGGGGTCCGTGGGACCGAGCCTTTGACCTGCGGGGAACTGAGGCTCTCTCTGAAGAAACCGGGCTGACTCGTAGACACTGGCCCTTGCCAGTGAGTTGCTTACTGTGAGGAATGAGCCACATCAGAATTGTACCAATAAAATGTGAGATGGTCAGTAATGTGAGCATGATAAAAACATGGTGAAGAAGAGTTACGGAATGCAGAAAAGTTTGACTAAATGGAAGAAACAGAACCTGGGTTTTGTAATAGAGGATAGACAGACTTTACAAAGTCTAGTTTTAAAGAGGAAACTTTTAAATTTAGGAAATGAGAAAGCAATGTTGAAGTTAGGAAGAAGGAACAAACTATTTTTAGGCTAGAGGGAAGGAACAAAGGATTGGAAATAGAGGAGACAGGACCTGTAGGGGAGCATGTGACTGGAAGGGCGGCTTCTGAGACTGGAAGAAGTTACAGGAGATGTTTCTACTTATGGGCTTCAGATCCTGCATGGTGATGTTTTCCTTTGTGAAATAGGAAGCCAAGTTTTCTGCCAGGACAGAGGAAAGGAAACTCAGCAGTCACAGAAGTGGCCACTTGGGGAAGTCCTTTGGGGGAAGGAGTGAGCCCTTGTAGTAGACACATCCGTAGGTAGCTTTAAAATCAGCTTGTGAGATTGGAGTCTCATTGTCCATTACTTGCATTTTTTTCCTTTCTCCAGTAGCACTTAGGACTAATTTTTGGGGGTCTGGTGCCCCCCTTTTTTAAATTTGGGGGCCATACCTGGCAGTGCTCAGGATTTACACTCCTGGCTCTGTGGTACCCTGGTGATGCTGGGGGACCATATGCTGCATCAAGGATTGAAGGGGTTGTCCACGTCTTCCTTTTCCTCCTATACTATCCCAGGGCCCTGGCCTACCCAGAACTCTTGTGCTCAGGTGATAAGTCACTGGTACATATAGTGGTTTGGCAGGGGAGGTATGTCAAAGAGATGGAAGTTGGGATGGAGGGATAAGAGGCTGAGGGTCTGCCCAGAAAGAAGCCCAATCTCGGCTGGGTGGAGAAGGAAGAGAGCCAGCCACATGGCCCCGGGCCAGATAAAGGGAGGCCGCATTCTTCTTGGGATCTAAGTAAGGTGTTCTGAGAATGAAAGAATGGAGCCCTGGAAGGGTAGGGGAGGTGGTGATGAGGAAAGAGGGTGTAGAGTGTAAGATTCTTGATGCCCAGCAGTTCATTGTCAATGTGGAGGGTTTTTGAAGATAAGGTCAAGGAACTGAAACCAGGGCTAGATGTTCAACATGTTCACAATGATACTGGAATCTAAGGTGGAAAGGAAAATTGAGCCAAATACCTGTTTACCATGTGAAGTAGGTAGGAAAAAATACTATTATCTATTATCTATAAAAGGATAGTTGTGGGTAATAAAGATCCACAGATTATAAGTTGTGCTCAAGGTCACTAGTAAGTTATTTTGGGGGTGTGTTCCCATTTAAAAATGATAGCTGTTATATATAATCACCAATAATAAAAACAAACATGATTATGTAAACTGTCAAACTTCTGTTGCGGGAAAAGCAAGCTTAAAGATGCTATTAGAATATAGGATAGTCTAGATAGAGTATAGAATAAACTTTTTGTTTTGTTTTGGGGTCACACCTGGCAGTGCTCAGGACTTTCTCTGGCTCTGCACTCAGGGGTCACTTTTGGCAGGGCTTAGGGGAGCCAGGGATCTAACCTGGCTCAGCCAAGTGCAAGGCAAGCATGTTACAGGCTATACTATTGATCTGGCCCCTAGAATAAACTTCTTATCTGAGTGAAACCTAAATTTGTAAAACAGTCTAGAAATGGAGTAATTATGACAAATGTAATAATTATGACATATGTTTTGAAGTTTTCACATTATTTTAATTATAGCGCTGTAGCACTGCATTGTCCACCCGTTGTTCATCGATTTGCTCAAGCGGGCACCAGTAACGTCTCACAACAAATTGTGAGACTTATTACTGTTTTTGGCATATCGAATATGCCACAGGGAGCTTGCAGGCTTTGCTATGCGGGCAAGATACTCTCGGTAGCTTGCCAGGCTCTCTGAGAGGGGCGGAGGAATCAAACCCAGGTCAGGCGCATGCAAGGCAAACACCCTACCTGCTGTGCTGTTGCTCCAGCCCATTATATAATTGTATACAAATAATTATTTAATTATAATTAATTTAATTATAACACATTAAGGTAATTTTCTAGTTATTAGAAGCTTAGAAAATTGAAACAAACTAGTAGTATTGCCTGAAAACAACTGGAGCCATTTTTTACAGTATGTTGAGTTTTTAATACAAAAGTCATTACTATTCGAGGAAAATGGAGAATGAGGAGGATTTCCATGTAAGTATGCATCAATAAATATGGAAGCTTAAGAAGAAGAGGTAGAATAATACTGTATCTGTTTTCACAGTCTAATAAAACTCCAAAATTCAGTGACTTAACACAACATTTATTTGAGCTGGGTTCCACTGTATAGCTGACCTTCCTTTGCTAGCTCTTCCTGCATCTATGGTCAAATGGAGAGCTGACTAGATGATCTGGGATGACCGCACTCACTTGTGTGGAGGTTGGTGGGCAGGTAGCTAAGGGCTGATAGCTGATTCTTCTCCACAAAACCTCCAGTAGGCTACCTTCAGCTCCTTTAGGTGTGTTCTTGGGGTAACTGGAATGCAACAAGAGACGTGACTAGAAATTATTTCTGTCATGTTGACATTGGTCAAAGAAGCTTAAAGGCCATTCCAGATTCAAAGAGTGGGTCAAGATTCTACCTCTGGGTGGAAAGGCTTTTTAAATATTGTGGCTTTTTAAAATCTGCCATAAATTTATTCCTTAGTATCAGCACTATCCTAAGTGTGTTTAATGTGTCAACTTACTAAATTATGTTATCATCCTTATAAAGTAAGGTGTTTACTATAAATATATGAGGGAATAGGTCAGAAGCATACTCAGTGCTTTGCAGATAGTGGCAGAGCTAAATTTGAGCAGACTCTCCATCCAGCCTTATAAACATTAAAACGGTTTGTTCACTTGGCAAATTTAAATATACCAGTGTACACTTTATTTTATTTTATTTATTTATTGTTTTTGCTTTTTGGGTCACACCCGGCGATGCACGGGGGTTACTGCTGGCTCATGCACTCAGGAATTACTCCTGGCAGTGCTCGGGGAACCATATGGGACGCTGGGAATCGAACCTGAGTCGTCTGCGTGCAAGGCAAATGCCCTACCCGCTGTGCTATGGCTCCAGCCCACCAATGTACACTTCAAACTTGGAAAACTTGTAAAGGAAACACTAGAATAAGCTATTTCTTTACTAATTCTGTCACAAAATTAGGGTTGTAAGTGGTTCAAAGATAAGGTTTTTTCCCCCTTTGGTAAATAAGCAACTAACTCCTCCCCCAAATTGCTTAATCAAAGTTCATAGAAATTTATAACCTCCCCCCCCCCCCCCACTTTTTTGAGTTCAGTTCTTAAAACTTTCAGGCAAAAGGAAATTGGGGCTTGTATCAAAGTGAAACCTTTACAAGGTCGAAGGACCAGTTTCCAGAACATGGAATCATGGAACAACTTGCCATGTCATTGTTTTATTCAGGTCTCACAGGCAGCAGCGGAGCTTCAGCAGTACTGCATGCAGAATGCCTGCAAGGATGCCCTGCTGGTCGGTGTTCCAGCCGGCAGTAATCCCTTCCGGGAACCCAGATCCTGTGCTTTACTCTGAAGACAGGTGAGCAGGGATATACTGTGCCATCATTAAGTTTCTGAGTCCGGCAGCTAAGCTTTGAAGAGCTACCATTCATTCTCAGGGGGAATTAGAGTAAGAAAGAACTAAATGCACATCTTCCTTAAGGGTGGCTCTAGTTAGCCTGCCAGGGGAATACTTCTAATTAAGCGAGTCTCCTCCACTCCCTCTGGCACTGACTCCTGAAATGTTAATACTTAAGCTCTTTGAGTGGAAGTTTCTGTATGTGCATTAATGTGCAGACCAGGAACCTCAGGGCCTCCTCACACATGCTAATCAAGTATTCTGTCATTGAGTTGGATCCCTGGCCCTGGTGGCAATTTCTTTTTTGAAGGGTGGGGTGGGGTCTTCCCAGCAATTTTCAGGAGCTTCATTTGCTGATTCTCAGCCAGGTTCAGTGCAAGGGCTCAAGGCTACAGTGCTACGAGGGTTCTGCGGGCAGTGCCATCGGTACCTTCAGGGCTGCACCCAGAGATGTCTGGGAGACCATGTGGGTGCTGGGGGTCAGGTTGCAGTTAACCACATGCAAGATAAGCACCTTTAGACCCTTTGCTATTTTCTCCCACCCCTGGTGGTAATTTCTTGGTCTTAATCCAGCCCTCTTAGCCCTTATTCAGTCTCAAAGTTGTGATTTGCTACATGATGCTTCAAAGTGATTTTCTACTCTTGGAGCAAAAATTTCAAAGAGAAGGAGACTTGTTCTTAACTTCAGCTCAGATTCTTTCCCAAAAGCTTTAAAGCTATAATTCTGTGTTTTAATAAAGGAAGTAATGTAGCTATGGGGGGGAATAGTGCATAGGTTAGAATGAACTTTAAAACCCTTTGGTGTTCCAAGAGGTCCTTTTCCATACACTTTGCATGTGGGAGCCTCAGTTTGATCCCCAGCATGGTCTCCAAGAACTGCTGGAAATTATTTTTAAAATGTTTTCAAAGTTCACATTTCATTTTTCTTTTTATTTTCATGAATACCACCCAGTCAGTCATATGGTTTGGATGTTTTTTCCTATTAACTTGCTACTTTCTACTTTGAGAGTATTAAGGGACCTATGAAAGTAAAACTGTTAATTTTATGTCTGAATCATTTTAATTTGAAAGTTACTAAATTCTCTTTCCAGTAGGGAAGAAGTTCGCTGAGGAA
Organism: Sorex fumeus; assembly: GCF_029834395.1. Lineage (NCBI taxonomy): Eukaryota > Metazoa > Chordata > Mammalia > Eulipotyphla > Soricidae > Sorex > Sorex fumeus. The sequence continues at coordinate 46,473,471 of NW_026606091.1, forward strand.
TTCTTTCCAGTGCAGATTAATGAATGACTGCCTTCAGGTCTCAAGAAAACACTTTTCTCTAGTCAAATGACTTTTAGATGTTTCAGACCTTTTCTGTTACCTAGTCCTATAGGCAGTATTCTATAGAAATTTGATTTTCTGGTCAATAAGGAAACCAGATTTAAATAATAATCAACAAATTTTGCCTTCTTTTGGTCAAGTACTCTGTACTTAAAACAAGTACTTTATCGTCAAATACATTCCAAAATGTACCCCTTTAATAAGTAAATTACTGTGTTTGTATGCCTAGAATATTATGTTTTATTTACTGTATGTTTACACTTTTGGGAAACACTTGTTTATTAAAAACTGCTTATTTATAATTTGTTGTTCCATGAATAAGATTTTTGTATTATGGCAAAATTTGTTCTGGAGCGATAGCACAGCGGGTAGGGCGTTCGCCTTACAAGCGGCCAACATGGCCGACCCGAGTTCGATTCCTCCGCCCCTCTCGGAGAGCCCGGCAAGCTACCGAGAGTATTCGATATGCCAGACACAGTAACAACAAAGTCTCCAATGGAGACGTTACTGGGCCCAATGGAGACGTTACTGGGCCCGCTCGAGCAAATCAACGATCAACGGGAGGGCCTTTACCTTTTACCTTTACCTTGTTCTTTTCCAAGTGAATTTACAATTTCTAAATAAGGATATAAGATTGGGAGAAATAGATTTCAATAGTTCAAAAGTCCAAAATAATGTTTTGAACTTTCTTAATGAGAAAACTGTTTAAATTTTAACACTATATGAAACATATTCTTAGCAAACTTTCTTAGGCTGATGGCGTGTAAGAGATCACCCATCTTGTCTATGAAGCATATTTGATATTTGCCTTTTTTAATTCCCTCTACTTTGTAGTTGTGATTATCCTTCAAAAAATGTAACACTGTAGCACCGTCCTCCCGTTTTTCATCGAGTTGCTTGAGCAGGCACCAGTAAGGTCTCACAACAAATTGTGAGACTTGTTGTTACTGTTTTTGGCATATTGAAAACTTTACAGGTAACTTACCAGGCTTTGTAGCTTTCCAGGCTCTCCGAGAGGGCCAGAAGAATCAAACCCTGTTCGGCCATGTCAGCTGCATGCAAGGCAAATGCCTTACCCACTGTGCTATCACTCCAGCCCCTAATTTGGGATACTTTTAAAAGATGTTATTGTTATTGTAATAAATCTTTGAAGAACTTGGAAATAAAATTTATGCTTGATTCATTACTTTCTATGAGAGCAATGTTTTTTTTTTTGTCTTGTTGTGTGTTGTGTGTTGTGTGTTCTTGAATTTCTGTTTGCTTGTGAGATCTACAGATGGGAGATAAGCTTTTTGTTTGTATAAATCCTTGTACAGTTTTTTTTTAATTTGTGGGGAAAAAATACCATGCAGAAATTACTCAATTACTGACTGTATTTGCTCTTTGAAATAGTAATATGAAAGCCTATAAATGAAAATAGCTACCACTTCCAACTGTAAATGATCTGAATCCCTTCCATTCGTCTTCATTCAATTATTCCTTTTCTAATCCCTGATTTCTGGATCTCTTTCACTTCTGAAATGTTTTACCATCAATTATCCTCTTTCCTTTCTCTTCAATTTCTCTATTGGACCCTTTATTATGTTCTATTGTCATCTTAACAATAGGCATTTTAAACAATTCCTATTAAATTTTGTTATACAAGACAAGTATATCCTAGAGATGTACTGTTAAGTCTAGTGCCTGTAGTTAATGATATTATATCATATTCTTGGGATTTTCCTAAGAGGGTGGACTCTATATTATATAGTCTATCTTTTCTCTCTGGGCTGGAGCAATAGCACAGTGGTAGGGCATTTGCCTTGCACGCAGCCAACCTGACCATCCTGGGTTCATTTCCTCCGCCCCTCTCGGGGAGCCCAGCAAGCTACCAAGAGTATCTTGCCCACATGGCAAAGCCTGGCAAGCTACCCGTGACATATTCAATATGCCAAACACAGTAACAACAAGTCTCACAATGGAGACGTTACTGGCCCTGCTCGAGGAAATCGATGAACAACGGGAGGACGGTGACAGTGATTCTTTCTCACTGTCTTTGTCTCTGTCTCTCCCCCTCTCTCTCATGCACGCATGCACACACATTGAGGGTTGGAAGAAACTTTTGGTGGTAAGAGAGAGTATTATGGCATAAAAGTGAAGGATAGTTTAATACATGTAGAGGATAGTTTATACTTCAGTGAAATATTTGTACATTATCTCAAACTCATCAAGTATTACTTTAATTATGTGGAGCCTTTTTTGTATGTCCAAATCTTCCCTTGATTCACTTTTCCTGTTTGGCAAAAACTTGGGAATTCAAGAAAAGCATAGATAGCTCATTTAGAAATATATACATATACATGCTCATGCACACACACATACACACGCGTGTTCTACATACCCCTTTTATGTGTATACAATAAAGTTTTCTCTTTTTCTAACAAAACATGAATTATTTAGGCAAATTGGAGATATTTGGATCTTATTGCCATTATGATAATTTGAATATTTTTGTTATAAAGATGCAAAGTATTGGGAAAAATACAATATAATGTGAATTAAGATATAGAAACAGCAAGAACATGTAAGGACAATTGCATTTCTAGTCCTGGAGCGATAGTACAGTGGGTAGGGTGTTTGCCTTTCATACGGTCAACCTGGGCTCGATTCCTGCCATCCTAAACCAGAAGTAGCCCGAGTTTCGCCAGCTGTGGCCCCAAAACAAAATAAAACAAAAGCAAAAAAAAGAACAACTGCGTTTCTTTTCATGTATCAACAAACATAAGTCATTATTATTAAAAGTATTTCGCACCTTTTTCTCTTTCAAAAAAATTTTAGACGAGTTTGTCCATCAACTCTGCCAGGGACTTTTTCATATACTAGACGTCGTTTTTTAAACTGTGGTAATTGTGAGCACATGCCACCTAAAAAGGAGAAGAAAAATCATTTTATTGTTTGTAATAATAAAGTGTAGCTATTTTTCCCCCAGATACGCAAATGAATCCTGTCTTTTCATCATCTGTCTACAGTGTTTACTTGCCAAATGAATAACATAGTGACTATTAAAGATTATATTTCTTAGCATAAATGCATATGTACCTAGTAACCAAATTCTGAAAATTGATGCTAAATACATATGTTTTTTATGCTTATGCTTTGCACAGATAATTACATTTCTCTTACTTTTAAGCTTAAGCTTGTGCCTTAGCTATATAATATGTTTGCTAACATAATGAACTCTGATAGAGATGGTAATTGTATATGGTATTACCTTACCTGAAAATTTTATATATATTACATTTGGCTGAAATATCCTAGGTTTGGAATCTTTATAGAGGAAAAAAGTGTCAGTTTTAAAAAAGGGAAGCTAAAATATTTAAAATTTCAGTTATTCCTGGGGTTACATATAATCTCATAATTCCAAGTATTAGATGCCATTATAAGCAAATTAAAAACAGCAATGCAATAGGCAATTTTAGGGTAGTGATCACATATATAAACCTATAGAATAAATGGAAAATTATATTGAGATTTTGCTTATGACTTTGGATAAGTTTTCTAGGGGCAGTAATATGTAATCAAAAAGGGGTCAATGTCACTGTCACTGTCCTCCTGTTGTTCATCGATTTTCTTGAGCGGGCCCAGTAACGGAGATTGTGAGACTTTGTTGTTACTGTGTTTGACATATCAAATACATCACAGGTAGTTTGCCAGGCTTTGCTCTGCGGGCGAGATACTCTCGGTACCTTGCCGGGCTCTCCGAGAAGGGCGGAGTAATCGAACTCGGGTCAGCCATGTTGGCTGCGTGCAAGGCAAACACCTACCTATCACTTCAGCCCTTATTAAGTAAAGTAAAGTAAAGTAAGTAAAGGCCCTCCCGTTGATCATCGATTTGCTCGAGCGGGCCCAGTAACGTCTCCATTGGAGACTTTGTTGTTACTGTGTTTGGCATATCAAATACTCTCGGTAGTTGTAGACTTACAAATTTTTGTACCTAGGTTTCAGTTATACAATGATCCAGTACCCATCCCTCCACCAGTGCCCATTCTCCATCATTTACATTTTTAAAAAAAAATTTTGTTAGTGAAACACCATGAGGTATAGTTGTAGATTTACAAATTTTTGTGCATGGGTTTCAGTTGTACAATGATCAAACACCCATCCCTCCACCAGTGCCCATTTTCCACCACCACGGGTCCCAGTATCCCTCCCACCCCCCATCCCCCCATCCCACCCTGCCTCTGTGGCAGGACATTCCCCTCTGTTCTCTCTCTCCTTTTGGGTGTTGTGGTTTGCAAAAGAGGCATTGAGTGGCAATCATGTTCAGTCTATAGTCTACTCTCAGCATGCTTCTCCCATCCTGGGAGGATCCTCCCAACAACCTTTATTTGGTGCTCCTTTTTCTATCTGAGCTCTCTTTTTCCCCTAGAGTGTGTGGCTGGCCTCCAAGCCATGGAGCAAAACTCCTGGTACTAATCTCGTCCATTCTTGGGCGTTAGTCTCCTATTTTGTTACTTTATGTTCCCCAGATGAATGCAATATTTCTATGTCTATCTCTCCATTTTTAGGGTCTGGAGAAATCTGCAGCAAACTGCTCAGTTCAGAGATTCCTTTGTGTGTCTCTGGATCAAGAGCATTAAGTAGCTCAAGTAGCAGCCGGAGGCAGTTTGTGGGTGTGACTTCCAGGGTCCCCTGGGGAACAGGGGGATGAGAAGGATGGCTCAACCCCTATGCCTTGAGACCTGGAGTTTGCCATCACTGATCCTGTGTACCTGCGCTTCTCTTTGGGTTCGGGAAGTTGGCGGCTGCTGGGGGTTTTTAGGTGCAGGTGGAGGGATGACACCTACCCCCGTCTGAGGCACTCCCGTGAAGTCGGCCCAACTTAAAGTCTGGAGGCATCTCTGCAGAGAGCTTCTTGGTTAGAAGATTTTTTTGTCTGTCTCTGGATCACGGCCCTTCTTTCCATCTTTTCCAGAGAAATAAACTATTGACCTATGTCCTGTAGACGCACCTGCTCGCTCACAGCAATACAAAAGAGTATGGGGGAGATTGTCTGCCATAGAGGCAGGGGGAGGGGGTAATACTGGGGACCTTGGTGTGCACTGGTGGATGGTTGGGTGGTTGATCATTGTATGATTGAGACTCAAACATCAAAGCTTTGTAACTGAGATAGTTACAATCACCCTGAGATAGGGTGATTGAAAAATAATAACAAAATAAAATTAACATTCTGAATAAAAAAAAGTAACATGAAGTTCATGCCCAATTGAATCAGCTTAATCAATGGCTGGATAAATAACAGTACTCTTACATTAAAAAAAATAATAAAAATAAAATTCTATTTGGGAGTGTTTTTTTTAAATCAACTTTTGGATAATGTTACCTGTTAATGGTTCATTTTCCCTTGAGGTAGATGAAAATTCAGAGTGCCTTTTCTGTCCTAAACATTTTTCAGCACTTTGGTTAAAATAAAAATTGTTGAATTCTTTTTGATTTACATGAGAATCAGAAGCACAAAATAAATCCATACTGGGAGCAAATGGCAATTCTTTACAGACAGTCTTCTCAGTCCCAGAATTTGAACTTTCATATATGAAACTTCCTGATTCATCCAATAGACATTTTTGCTGATCAGTGAATAAATGGTCTTCCTGGGAGAACCTGTTGTTCCATGTAGTCTGCTCTGTCCTATCTGGTAAACTGAATGAGTAATGTTGTTCCTGAACCTTGTTTTTGATGTTCCAATGAGAGCACCCTGGAGTTGCAGTAGACGCTTCTTTATTTATAGATTCTTTTGCTTTGGGTAGCCGCCTTCTCTGGTCATTTATACATCCAGGGACAAGTATCTCCTGAGTGTCAGCTGGTGATGTGGGTGCACTATTTGATTGTTTCAGACCCAAAGAAAATATATCTGATTCTGAATTATTCTGATATAAAAATGAGTTCTTAGCCATGTTTCTTGATTCTCTGTTAGCCAGAAAAGAATTGTTCTGCATTATGTTAGAATTATAACTGGAGTTTTTCCAATAGCTTGTCTGATTATAAGAAGTCGCAGGTGGTGAAAGGCATATTTTTCTTAATTCCATAAAAGAAGTGTCATAATTTGAAGTCATATTTGTGTCTTTCTGTACTGTCTCTTCTAAGTCTATATATTGATAATATTCATTATGTTCTTGAATGATACAGTCTGTGGAACCAGTTGCTGAACTCTGAGAAGCAAAGGCCTGATTATTGTTTTTTGGAGGTGATGAAATTTGAGGTGATTCTTTTATGGGAGAAGAACTGATCCTGAATAAGGAAGTGATGTCACAAAACTGCTAAAAAAGTGAAAAAAAATCAATAAGTAAACATAAATAGTGGTGCTTATCTAAAAGAAAGGCAAGATCAAATAACTAACCTATTCATAAGTATTGCAAAAATTGATGTAATAAACACATAATATGATTAGGTTTTACTTAAAGAAAAAGTTTTTATAATTTGCATTTACTTTCTGATCATTCAGCAGAATTTTTAGTTACACAAGTTATTTGTGAATTTTTGCTTGCTACAGACTTGAAAATATTACCAATAAGGCTACAGGTCCCTCACTACAATGAAGAATATCATGATTATTTGGAAAAGATAATGTGAAAACAAAAGAATATGGTGTGTAATTGTGGATGCAAAAACATTTCAGAATTACATAAGTGTTTTAAACTGCATTGTATTGTCCACATTTAATAGGTTTAAATTGTATGTTGTTCACTCACTTTAACAACATGTTAGTGATATCCTAAAGAAGGTCTGAATGGCCAATTGTGAATTACCTTATAAAATAAAAAATTTTTTAAAACTGTATGTTGTGTTTGCAGTGAGAATTTGAAAAGAAATTTAATTCAAGTGACACTGATTTGTTATGTGAAGTCCAAAACAAATAGATCACTTCATTTTGAAACCCCTTATGGTAAAACTAGACACTCAGGTTGAAAGCAAATAAACTCATAAGCATCTCAAATAACTAACCTTTAACACTTTTTCTGGAACTTCAGGTAAGAGTTCCTGAAGTTGAGGAAGAGTTGCTAATAATATCCAGTGTAGTGAGGGTCCTTTATTTAACATGAGCTGTGCCACCAACGGATTAATACATGGAAAATCAAGTAAATACATTTCTTCCTAGAAAAGAGTTTAAGGAACAGTTAGTCAGTGGTGTTTTGAAAGCGACCAGTTTCATTGTACTTAACTCTAGCATATCAAAATGTTTATTTTGATTACATCTTTGACACCTTTGAGATCCCTAAGGGGACAAGTATGGCCAGGAAGAAAAGAAACTTCTTTGGCAGTAAAGACTTATATGCTGTCAGAACTGGGAAGGATTTTAAAGTTCATTCAGTCTAAATCATTGATTCAGAAAGATTTATTATAGTTTCTTTCTTTCCAATGAAGGTTGTTTTTAATCTAACAGATTTTCTAATAGGAAACCTTTTAAGAGACTTAATGTCTTTTGAGGCAGGAGTCGGGGAAATGCACCTCAGGGGTTACTCCTGTCTCTGCCCTTAGCTAAGGAAACAACATGGGATGCCAGGGATCGAACCCAGGCCAGTGGCGTGCAAGGCAAGTGCCTCACCTGCATTACTATTTCTCCGGTCCTGAGACTTAATTTTTATACCTCAAGATTTCTTTAGCTAAGGACAGCAGAGACAAGGGCCAGGAAGATTGCTCCACAGTTGGAAGCCTACCTCATAAGCTCAGGAAGAAGGGAGCTGTAATAGAGAAGGGATCACTAAGTCAGTGATGAGAGATGTGCGCTGAAAGTAGATAAAGGACCAAACACGATGACTTCTAAGTATCAATATTGCAAACCATAATGCCCCAAAATAGAAAAAGTAAGAGGGGAAATTATCTGCCATAGAGACAGAGGGAGTGGTGGGGTAGGAGGGGGACACTGGGGACATTGGTGGTGGAAAATGTACACTGATGGAGGGATGTGTGTTCGATCATTGTATGACTGAAACTCAAACATGAAGCTTTGTAACTGTATCTCACGGTGATTCAATTAAAAAGAAGATTTCTTTAGCTCTCTAAACTATGTCCTACCACTGTTAGACTAAAATAAGTCATGTGAATGTTATCTGAGACAGAACTTCAGAAAAGCATTAGGAAGAATATAGGGTCTCCGAACAAGAAATGACTTCAAAAGTCTAAAATGTAATTTCAGATAGATCTATGACAAGTCTAGAAACAGAGCAGCCATATCTACTATTCTACTATTGCCATATTCTCACCCCACTCCTACCACAACCAGGGCATGGCTTTTCGCACTCTTTCATTTTATCTAATAGACATGTGAGTAGCCTGGCATGCTTTAGTAGGAAGAAAATTGTACTCATGTATATATACATCATATACAAATTATACACATACTTACTGATGCTACTATGAACTACTTCACAGATAAAGGTTCTATGACTTAATGCATGAATATTTGTTTACATATTTTATGATTTCATAGTTTTCAATGGTAAAATAGTCACATGTTTCAAAATTCGAAAAAATACTGGAACGTGTACAGTGGGAAGTACCTTCCCACTCCATTATTTCAGACCTTCTACAGCTAAACCAATTATTTCTTGGTCTATAGGCCAGATATATAATATTCAAATAATGATTTTCCCCTCTTGTTTTATATACTGGTAGTATACTGCATGCTCTGTACTTCAGCTTTCATTAACTTACTATTTCTTTCTTTTTCTTTTTTGTGTCATACCTGGTGGTACTCAGGACTTTCTCCTCGCTCTGAGCTCAGGACTCACTCCCGGTGGGATTGGGGGGGCCATATGGGGTGGCAGGGGCTGGACCTGGGTTGGCCCATGCAAGGCAAACACCAACTCATTATACTATCACTCTAGCCCCTTAACTTGAAGAACATTCTATATTTGTACAGAGAAAATAATTCTTTATGGATTTATGATTTGAATATATATTATTTTATCTTATAATTTTTTGGCCACAACCAGCAGTTCTCAGAGCCTACTCCCAGGTTGTTGCCTGGGGGTCGTTCCCAAGGGGTGCTTAGAAACATGTGGTGCTGGGATTAAACCCAGGCTTCCTCCATCAAAGCATGTACTGCAATCCTTTGGACTGTGTCTCCAGCCCCTTAACTGTATTTTAAAATAAACACTGTAGATTTGAGAGCAAAGATATATTACACTTTAACAAAAAGTACTTCTATTTTATAAGTATTTTCTATTTTATAAATATTTTATAAGTCTTCTTTCAATTTCAATGAAAAATATTGATAAATCGTGGAATATAGAATTTTACTATTCTCTAAATATATTTACTATTCTTAATTGCTTAAATAAAGTAGGAAAGGCGTTGTCTTAAAATAATATATATATTGAAATAAATCATTAGCTATCTGGTAAATTAGATTTAAAAGTCATTATGAAAGATGCAATTAAAATCGTTCTGTCAGATTTTTCTTTTATTCTTTTTCCTTTTTTGATGACAGGGATTAGGTTTCGGGCAAGCAAGGCAAGTATTCTATTGCTGAGCTACCATTCCTGTACCTAGTTCTGTCAGATTAAAACTGCAGGTGATTCTGGAAAATGATCTAAGTAAATGTTGAGCATTATGATTACTGTTATCAATATTCATGCAAGTATTATTAGACATTATGCAACCATAAAAAGTACATCTATATATATTTGAAAATATATCAATTATTTATTTAGATAATAAACCTTAGATGGTGAAACTTCAAACCAGGATTTATCCAGATAGTCATATGGATTTCTTTTTGAGGTCATCAAATTATGGTCAGCTATTTGTCGAATTAATAGTGCAGTCTCTTCTACTCCTGGGGAAATTATAAGCTAAAAAATATTTTAACATGTTAGATTATAAGAAATATTAAGCAAAATATATCATTCAAAATTTTTGATTGTAAGGAAAAATTACATTTTATTCTTTGAACATTATTTTTATTTTTTAATTTTTTATTGAGTCACTTAGAGATACAATGTTACAAAGTTGTTCATGATTGGGTTTCATTCTTTTTTTTTTAAAGAGTTATTTATTTATTTTGCTTTTGGGGTCATACCCAGCGGTGCTCAGGGGTTGCTCCTGGCTCTGCACTCAGGAATTACTCCTGGTGGTGCTTGGGATACCGTATGGGATGTCGGAGATCGAACCCAGGTCGGCCACATGCAAGGCAAATGCCCTCCCCACTGTACTATCACTCTGAAACCCCCTGGGTTTCCTTCTTACAGTGTTTCAATACCCGTCCCTTTACCAGTGTACATTTCTCATCACCAATGTCCCCATGTCCCTTTCCTCCACCCCACCAACTGGCCTGCTTCTATGGCAGACACTTTTCTTCTCTGTCTCCCTGTCTGTCTGTATCTCTCTCCCTCTTTCTCTTTTTCCTTTTGGACATTACAGTTTGCAATAAAGATACTGAAAGGTTATAATGTTTATCTCTTCACTTCCTTTCAGCATTCAGTTCTTGTCCAGAATGATCATTTTCAATTATCATTGTCATAATAGTCTCTTCTCTGTCCCAACTGCTCTCTCTCCGACTTGTGTGAATATTATTTTAGATATAATTTATCAAGTTATGTAAAATTCAGGCATTTTATTTATTTATTTTTTAAAATTTATTTATTTATTGAATCACTGTGGGAAAAGTTACAAAGCTTTCAGGTTTAGGTCTTGGTCATGCAAATATCAAACACATTTCCCGTTACCAATACTTATTTTTCACCACGAAGAACCCAAATAAACCCCCACCCCCCCAACCCTCCCAATGCCTGTGAGGCAGATGAGTTCTAGTTAACACTCTATCTACTTTGACTAGATTCACTGTTTCGATAAAAGATGCACCATTATTATTTAGAGTTTACACCCCCAAATCAGACATGCTGAAAAGGCATTGTGAAATGATTTGCTTTCTACAGCTGGGTTCAAGAATTAAATGATGTTTTGGATTTCTGCTATTTTACTTATTAACCCTGGAAGTATTTCTGCTGTGAGTCAGATAATTAAGAGATTGGTTTCTGTGCTCTGGAGCCATGGCCGTGCTGGAGAGCCGCTCGTGGGGGGCAACTGGTGACCTCGGTAGGGCGTGAAGGACAAGCCGCGAACGCCCCCCTTCCTGTGAGGTTTTAGTCTCCCCATCACGACCAGCTCATACCTGGCTTTCCACAAAGCTCCCAAGCGGCTGCCATCTTTCTTTCCAGAGGGAAGAGGGCCGAAAGGGCCAACACCCTCTCCCCTCCGGGCAGACATGGTGACGTGGATTAACACATAGTCCATTCATTTTTCTGCTGCAAGCTGCTGGGCTCTGCATTAAGTCCTTGTGCTTCTGGAGCCATGGCAGGCATTTTATTTTTGAGGAAAAACAATTTTCTTCCCTAAATATGATTTCCTTCTAGATTCAAATTTTGTAATGCAGTATTTATTTCATATTCATTTGGCACTTAATAGTAGTCTTAAGTATACTTAGTGTTATAGTGTATCTATAATAGAAGTAAAGCAACTTAAATATCACTACGACTAATTAATATTTTGCTTTTTCTAGGCTACACATAGTGTTCTGAAATTATTATAGGGCAGGAATTTTTAAAACAAAGTTGAAAAAAAATAAAGTATAATTACAGATGAATTTGGTGCTGTGTACAAAAAAGAAAAAAAAAGGTTTTGACTTAAAATACCCATTGCTTGTATTTGGGGATTGTTCTTTCAGTTTTGGCTCCCTTGATACTCAGATACCCTTCTAAGAATGTGTGTGACAAAATAACCAAACTTCACACTAAAATAATTTTTCTTAATATTATGTCCCTGGAGGGCTGGAGCAAGAGCATAGCAGGTAGGATGTTTGCCTTGCACATGGCCGACCTGTGTTCGATTCCTCCGCCCCCTCAGAAAGCCCAGGAAGCTACTGAGAGTATTCCTCCCACACAGCTAAGCCTGGCAAGCTACCTGTGAGGTATTCGATATGCCAAAAACAGTAACAACAAGTCTCACAATGGAGATGTTACTGGTGCCCGCTGGAGCAAATAGATGAACAACGGGAGGACAGAGCTACAGTGCTATTCTGTCCCTGGTGCCTCTTTCTCTTTGGAAATGGCAGCTTTCTTTTCTCCCTTTCACTACCACCTGAAAGGCAGTCTACTATCTTTATCATCTACTTCATCTTCTTGATTTGGCTGAAAAACAGTTCACGCATGAGGAGTTTAATGTGGACAGAAAGACAATGCCTTAAGCAATCATACTTAGAAATAAAAGTATCTGTACTGTGGGAAGTTTAAGAAACACAGTCCATATGAACCTTAAAATAAACTATGACTTTTTCTTTCACATGAATAATAGACATAAAATAAGTGTATACCTGAGACACACACATACATACACACAGGTATATATAAAAAAGATTTATGATACAAAACTGGTGTTGTACACCCTGTGTATTAAGGAATAAAATGACTTCCAAAGTGTACTTTGTCGGCAGCTCAGATAGAGAAGGGAGCACCAAATAAAGAGTGTTGGGAGGATCCTCCCAGGATGGGAGAAGCATGCTGAAAGGAGACTATAGACCAAACATGATTGCCACTCAATGTTTCTTTTGCAAACCACAACTCCCAAAAGAAGAGAGAGAACAGAGGGGAATGCCCTGCCACAGAGGCAGGGTGGGATGGGGGGCATAGGGGGTGGGAAGGATACTGGGACCCGTGGTGGTGGGAAATGGGCACTGGTGGAGGGATGGGTACCCGATCATTGTATAATTGAAACCCAAGCACAAAATTTGTAAGTCTATAACTGTACCTCATGGTGTCTCACTAATACAAATAAAAAAAAATAAAGTGTACTTTGTCTATAACACCTTACTATTAGCTAAGAAGCAAAACTGAGTGAATAGGGAATCATGAGGGTCTGAGCTACAGCACAGAAGTAGGCCATTTGCCTCGCACACGGCCAACCAGGATTCAGTCCCCAGCATCCCATAAGGTCCTTTGAGCACCACCAGGAATAATTCCTGAGTGCAGAGACAGGAGTAACTTGTGAGCATTGCTTGGGTTGTGGCCCTAAAACAAAATTTAAAAAGTAAAAACTGACTAGAAAGATTAGTGAGATAAAACTACAGTTCATCACAGATAACCCCCTATTTTTTTTTTTAATCAAGGCTTGTCTAGCAATGTGCGTGTGGGTCACTTCAGCAATATGCAAACTTAAGTGAGGCTCTGCTGGATGGATGTTAGAGCCAGTGACGGTGCTGCTGGGACTGGCCCAGAAGAAATACAGGCTACACCAAGCAGTGCAGGGACCTCCACAGCTATACCCACTGATGATGGCAGGGTTGGGGTGGAGTGGGGAAGTTGTCACATGATGCTGAAGATCTAACTGGGGGCCTCCTACATGCAAGGGCTGTTGTTCAAAATGTTTTGAGGTTCAAAAGGTAAAAGGACATCTTATTACTAGTGCTTTTGAGGTGGGCAGAAAAAGAACTAGGAACTAGGAAGGATGGCAGTGAGAGGAGGTAAGTGGCTTTCTTGGTGGAAGACAGGCCAGAATGTCAGGTTTGTGACATGTGCAGTGGCAGAGGTGATAGTGTGGAGGGGATAGTCAGAAAGTGATGAGTAGAGCAAGGCAGAAGGAAGTTATATCAGGGGTGAAATCAGTGGTGGAGTCTGAAGTCAGCTGAGTTTCAACTCTTATTTTGAATGAAGTAGGAAGGTATGGAAAGCATCTGAACAAGGAAATTCAACTCAATAACAAATATTTATCAAGAGCCAATTTGGCACATGTGGACTAGACCAAAAATAAAACAATAAATAAAGGTTTCCCAATCTCCCTCCAAAACTTACATTCCAGAAGTGAATGGGATAGTAATACCATAAAATAAATTTGGGAGAGGATATGAAGTTGTGTTTTAGATATGCAGAGCAGAGTTTGAGGTACCAATGGAACATTTCTGTGAAGATTTCCAGTAGAATGCCAGAATATAGGCATGGAATCATAAGCCAGGAACAATTTAAGAATTATAACCAAAAAAACAAAACTGAATTTCTGAGAATATCTGATTTTATGAAGGAAATAATAGTTTAGTTTAGAAGAGAGATTAGTCCTGAAGTTGGAAAAGATTGTTTAAATTTCAATGCAGGACACTGAGAAAAAGGGCACAGAAAGGAGACTAATTAGAGATCAAATTATTTATGTCAGAAGATTTTCTTTACACACCAGATAAGAACTTAAAATTTTTTTTTTTTAATTTTTGTTTTATTGGGCCACACACACCAAGTTGTGTTCAGGGCTTCTGACTCTGTACTCAGGGATCACTTCTGGCAGGTCTTGGATGGGGAATCATATGGGGTGCCTGGGGTTAAATTTCAGATGGCTGGATGCAAGGAAAGCACCCTACCACCTATTCTATCAAAGTGGACCCGAGAACTTTGTCCATGTTGTATAAGAACATTTTGTTCTTGTTTCCAATACACCCAGTAGTTGGTACTTGGGAACCATGGTCACACCCAACAGGCCTGTGGTACTAGGGATCAAACCCAGGACCTCACAGATGCAGAGCATACGTTCTATGATTTTTGCTATATTCCTGGTCCTAAAAGAACAGTTTGCTTTACTAATACCCAGGAATGGCTGAGATTAGTACCAGGAATTTTGCTCCATGACTTGAAGGCCAGCCACATGTGCTAGGTGAAAAGGAAGCTCAGATAGAGAAGAGAGCACCAAATAAAGGGTGTTGTGAAGATCCTCCCAGGGTGGGAGAGACATGCTAAAAGTAGTCTATGGACCAAACATGATTGCCACTCAATGCCTCTCTGGCAAAACACAGTACCCAAAAGAAGAGAGAGAGAACAAGGGGGAATGCCCTGCCACAGCGGCAGGGTGGGACGGGGGGGGATGGGAGGTGGGAGGGATGCTAGGACCCGTGGTGGGGGAGGATGGGCACTGGTGGAGGGATGGGTACTTGATCATTGTATAACTGAAACCCAAGCACAAAAATTTATAAGTCTATAACTGTACCTCATGGTGTTTCACTAATAAAAAAAAATGATTAAAAAAAAGAAGAAAAAAAAAGAACAGTTTGCTTTGTTTTGTTTTTGTCAAAGAATAATTATTTTTATTCATGTTTTTCTGTGGTTCAAAAACGTCTGGATGGGGGGAAGGGATATAGTTGAGTGGTAGAGCACATGCTTTGCATGTGTGAAGCCCTGAGTCCATTCCTAGGCACTAAAAAGAAAATAATCTATGTAGTAATTAGAAGTAAAATGTGATTTCAAAGTAAAAACTTTTAGGGGCTGGAGAGAGAACACAGCAGGTAGGGTACTTGCTTTGTACGTGGCCGATCTGGGTTTGATCTCTGGTACCCCATATGGTCCCCTGAGGCCTGCCAAGAGTAATTCCTGAGCACGGAGCCAGGACTAAGCCCTGAGCACTACTGGGTATAACCCTCATCTCCTCCCATAAACTAAAAAAGGCTTTTAGAACAGAAGTTTAAGAAAGAATGTTAAATTTGAAATTGTTTCTTATTTGACTTTTTAGCAGTTTTTAGTTTACTCATTTAATACTTCTTACTGGGTACTTGAGTTTGGGTATAATTTTGATTTATGAACAAACATGAGAAAAATTGTACCTTTACATCCAGTTCTGATTTTAGCCCACAGGAAACCAAAGCTGCATAAATCTGTGCTAGGTGCTGATGGGTCTTCTCTGTAAGATGGTACCTAAAAAGAATTATTATTTTATATGTACTCATTTGAAGGCTGATCATGCTAATTAATTCCATCCCAAGCACTCATCCTTTAAAAGAATGTTAGCATGGAAATTCATTCATTCAATCAATAACTACCAAGTATCTAGCAAATGCAAACAATGTGCTTGATTCTCTAGGGATAGTACTCCAAATGATAATATAAAGCAAAATGTGGTTAATAATAGGAAAAAATATATAGTGTTAGGAATTCAATGAATGGGATGGTCACGACTAAATACTTGTGTGTATGACTGTTATACTTAGAAAAGATTAGATGTAAGGACTGGAGTGATAGTACAGCAGGTAGAGTGTTTTGCACATAGTAGATCCTGGTTGTATCCTCCTCATCCCATATGGTCCCCTTAGTACTGCTCAGAGTAATTCCTGAGTGCAGAACCAGGAGTAACCCCAGAGCAGGGTGTGGCCCAAAAATCAAAACCAAAAAAAAAAGAAAAAAAATAGGTAGGAAAAAGGAATATTATTTGGGATATCCTGAAAAAACAGGCACAATTTCAGAAGATGAAATAGTTGGGCAAAATAGAGAATAATGTTAAGATAGAGAAAATATAAGCAAAAGTAGGACTGGGAAAATAAATCATGTTTGTGAGCCAATAACCAGTCTGGTTGAAATGAATAACAGTGAGAATTATGCCTGAAAATATAGGTTGGATTATATTCTAAAGACTAAATATTATGGCAAGATGTTTGTATATATTCAGTAGAAAATAGGGAAGTCAGTGGACACATTTTATCAGAGTGGAGTAATTAGACCCTCGTGTTGAACTTATTGCTCAAAGAAGGCCAAAGTGGCTGAAACACATGCTTTGCATGCAGAAGACCTAGGTTCCATTCCCAGAACTGCCTAGTCCTACAAGAATTAGCTTTGAGCAACCGATGCTGGCGTGGATGTGGCGAGAAAGGGACACTCCTTCACTGTTGGTGGGAATGTCCACTGGTTCAGCCCTTCTGGAAAACAGTATGGACGATTCTCAAAAAATTAGAAATTGAGCTCCCATTTGACCCAGCAATACCACTCCTGGGAATATATCCCAGAGAGGCAAAAATGTATAGTCGAAGTGACATCTGCACTTGTTTGTTCATTGCAGCCCTCTTTACAATAGCCAGAAACTGGAAGAAACCTGAATGCCCAAGAACAGATGACTGGTTAAAGAAACTTTGGTACATCTACACAATGGAGTACTATGTAGCTCTTAGAAAAGATGAAGTCATGAAATTTACATACAAGTGGTACAATATGGAAAGTATCATGCTAAGCGAAATGAGTCAGAAAGAGAGGGATAGACATAGAAAGATTGCATTCATCTGGGGGATATAAAGTAACAAAGTATGAGATTAATACCCAAGAATAGCTGAGATCAGCACCAGGAGGATTACTCCATAACTTAGAGGCCAGCCGGGTATCCTAGAAGAAAGGGCTATTCAGATAGAGAAGGGAGCACCAAATAAAGGATGTTTGGAGGATCCTCCCAGGAGGGGAGATGCATGTCGAAAGTAGACTATGGACTGAACATGTTTGCCACTCAATGCCTCTTTTGCAGACCACAACACCCAAAAGGAGAGAGAGAACACAGGGGATTGCCCTGCCACAGAGACGGGGGGATGGGGGGATGGGGGTGGGAGGGATATTATCCATGGTGGTGGAAAATGGGCACTGGTGGAGGGATGGGTATCTGATCATTGTATAATTGAAACCAAAGCACAAAAAATTGTAAATCTACAACTTTAAAAAAAATAAAATAAAATAAAGGGGGAAAAAAAAAAAAAAAGAATTAGCTTTGAGCACAGAGCCACGTATAGAAACTGAGCACCAGTTCGAGGTGTGAGCCTGAAAACAAAACAGAACAAAACAAAAAAGAATATTGAGTGCACAACAGATTACGGAGAGTTCCAATGACCCATTGGGAGGTGGGAAACTGGGAAACACTGGTAGTCTATTGTAATGGTTCACATAAAATAATGAGAATCTGAACTATGGTTCAGAAAGGGAAAAAAAAGTTTGTGCCCGAATCTACAGTATTTGTTTTCAGCCTTAGCAATGAAGAAGACAAAGATAAAGAGACTACATCAAGTAGGTGCTTGTTTTACATGCAGTTGAACTGGATTTGATCTCTGATACTCAATTAGATGTTCCCCAAGCCTCTTTAGGAATGATTCCTTAAGCAAGAACCGGAAGTAAGCTGCGAACACTCCTGTGTGTGGTCCAAAAACAAATAAAAAACAAGATATCGGTTTTTTTGAGGGGATGTAAAAATTGATTCATACTTAAACATGTCAAGATGGATAGCTGTGGAATGAGAGTGGAAATATTTAACAGAAAATGAGAGATACATATCAGAAGTTTCAAAGTGAGACTGTGGTTCAAAATATGGATGTGATTATAGAAGAAGGATAACTGAATTGTGGGTATGGATAGGCCTTTCATTTGATAGGAGAGAAAGAAAGGAGTTCAGATATAGATTGAGATAAGGAAAAATAGTTAAATAAAGAAGGATTAGTTGTAGGGAGACTGAGATAAGGAAAAATAGTTAAATAAAGAAGGATTAATTGTAGAACATCAAAAAACCCATGGAATTTAAGTTTCCAGAAAAAAAAAAAACACTTACAATAGACCTTTATACTCCATAGAAGTGAAAGAGAAATTATTTTTGATATACTATTAAAATATAAAAATTTGTTTCCATAAACCACAGTTACCTTAATTTTTTAAAAATTGGAAAATACAGAGAAAAAACCCTCGAGTACAAGAGAGACACAGTTATGAGTGACCTTTGAGAGACAGTAGAGGTAGGAAGGAAATCCAGGTTATAGAGAAGGAGCAGTGGAAGTAGCTTAGGAGCATAAAAGATAGGAGAAAGAAGAGTTATATAATAACTCTTCAAAACCAATGTCTGACATGAATTTTTAAATTTTGATTACCAGTTAACTCATCAATGAAATAAAGTATAGCAAGATGCCATTTAGTTGGTAGACTTAGTAAAAATTTTAGAGAGAAGTGATTTAAGAATAAATTAATTTAAAAAAATGTCTAAAACAAGAAAATCCCAAACGTTTTTAGTTTATCACTCCCATCTTATAAAAAGAAATTACTCAGTGCTCTAGAAATGTGTCTTCTTTGAGCAAACAAAGTGCCCCCCAGTGCTCCCAAGATTACTATTAGTCAGTGCATTATTCCAGTGCTGAAGAGGGTGGAGCGAAGGGATTGTATCATCTGCTTTGAGAAAGACTGGTTTAGAATTAAAAAATAATGAGAGAAATACTTAAAGCAGAGATGCTTAGTGAGATGGAGGAAGGAAAATGATTTTCGTGGAACTTCTGGGCAAATATGTCAATGCCATAATTCCAATTTATTTTTCTAGGAACATGTCATCCATCTTGGGAATCTCTGAATTAAAACAAACTGGATGTGTAAGTGAAAAATTGGCACAGTGACTTCTGCTCCAGAGGAGAACTGAGTAACTCAATTATGAACATGACTTTGGATGAAGAAATGTTTACTTACTCTGAGTTAATTGTGTCTTTGGAATATAAAATTATCCAACAATAGTTGTATTGGAATGACAATGCCATTAATCTCATAACAATATTGTCTGATGCCTTCTCAGAATTTAATTCCTCGAGGTCCTGCCAAGAAATAAAAATATTTTCTTGATTAAAGAATTATTATGTAATTGTTGTGACCATATTTTTAGAATCTATGTCATATAAATGATAATCTGAGGAGAAACATATGAATGGGTTTCTATTGCACTGAAAAATTAAAGTCACACTTGGAAATAGTGGGGGTATAGTTAATGGGCTCTTCAGTAAGAAGGGCTCATATGTCTCCCAAAGTGCTATATATGACAAAACAGCATACAGAACCCAAAGTAAGTTATTTTTTAAAAATTAAATATTATTAAAATACCCTGATTTGCAAAGTTGTTCATTGTACAGTTGTTTCAAGCATTTAGTGCTCCAAAACCATTCCCTCCACCAATATTCCCAGGTTCCCTCCTAATCCCAACCTGACCCCTTTGGCACATAAAAAATTTACTTTATATTGCTTCTTTCAACAAAATTTTAGGACCTGGTATATAGAATGATCAGAAAATAAATAAGCAAAGGCCAATCAGTGATTACTATATGATTTTGAACAATGTAAATAAGAAAGTTAAAAGCAGTTAATACACTGTAATAAAATGCCTATCTCATTTATATATATATATATATATATATATATACGTTTTCAACTCTGGAATCTAAAGTATATTACATTAAATTTTATTTTATACTTGGGTCTTGTTATGGTAATAATCATGTTTTATCTGTCATTAATAAAACTTTTAAAGCAATTCAATGAAAGTATGTTTTAAAAGTCATGAATAATCTACACTGAAAGGTTTTTGTTTTGTTTCTTTGCAGTTTACACAATTTGGCTAATGAAACTTATGATTGAGGTTTCATACATAAAAATTCTAGCACTACACCCCCAGAGTGTTCCCACCTGAGTGCCTACCTTCATTTACCATCATCTAATGTCCACCCCCCAGCTTCTCTCCCCTATGGTGAGATTCTTCCTGGAAACCAGTTTGCAGCAGTTACTATTTCCTTGTGCATTTGTTAACCGTTTTTTTTTTTTAAATCCTCCCTACCATGTTTCTTTATATTCCACATATGAGAAAGATAATTTGTGTCAGTCCTTCTCCTGGATAATTTTACTTAGTATACTACTCTCCAGATCCATCCAAGTATTTGAAAATTGCATAATCTCATCTTATAGCCAAGTACTATTCCATTGTGCACATGTACCATAGTTTTTTTTATCCAGTCATCTATTCATTTGGGCTATTTCAGATTTTGGCTATTGTGAATAGTGCTGCAAGGAACATAGGGGTGAAAATGTCTTTTTTCATTTTTTTTTAACAATTGAATCACTGGGAATTAAAAAGTTATTCATGATTTAGTTTCAGGTGTATAATGTTCCAGCACCAATTTCTTGACTACTGTCAATTTTCTTCCACTAGTGTCCACAGTTTCCTTCACACCCCCTAGTCTATCTCCATGGCAGGTACTTTTTTTCTTTTTTCCTTCCCCCCATCCCTTTTTACACAATATGATTTGCATATCACTTTTACCTCCTTTAAGCACATAGTCCTGGTCCAGAGTGACCACTATCTTCATCATCGTTGTAACAGTGGTCCCTTCCCTGACCTAACTCTCAACTAACTGGCAGGCTTCGTACTGAGGACCAATTCTCCTGCTCTTTGTTTATTTTGTCTTTGGGATTTATGTAGTCTCCTACAATTTGTTGTGAGATGTTACTGGTGCCCACTCGAGCAAATCAATGAACAATGGGAGGACAGTGCTACTATTTATTTATATCTTGCCTGGGAATGAGATCATTCTGTATCTATCCCTCTCCCTCTGACTTATTTCACTCAGCATGATAGCACATTTTTACAGTGGAATAATACTCAACTGTAAGAAAAGATGAAAACATGCAATTTGCTGATGCATGAATGGATTTGGAGAGTATCATGTTGATATATATATATATATGTATATATATGCTGCAATGAATATAGGAATGCAGATATTTTTTCTGCGTTGTGTTTTGAGGCCCTTAGGGCATATTTCCAGGAGTGGAATTGCTGGGTTAAATGAAAGATCAATTCCTAGATTTTTGAGTAATGTCCATATTGTCTTCAAAAAAGGCTGGACTAGTTAACATTCCCAACCAACAGTGAATGAGAGTCCTCTTTTTCCCTGCATCCACACAAAAACTGGTTGATGTTTGTTTGTGATGAGTGTCAGTCTCTTTGGTGAAGTGAAACATTTTTGTTGTTTTAATTTGATTTTCCTGGATAATTAGCGATGAAGAGCATTTTTAAAAACTTGCCTTTTGGCCATCTGTATATCTTCTTTGAGGAAGTAGTTCATCTTTTCTCCCATTTTTTTTTGTGGAGTTGAATTTTTTTTTCTTGTAATATTCTACTAGTGCTCTATGTCCTGATATTGACCCTTTATTAGGTGAGTGGTGGGCGAATCATTTCTCCCAGTCTGTGGGCTGTTTTTGTATTATAGTCATTGGTTCCTTTGAAGTGCAGAAGCTCCTTAATTTAATGTAGTCCTGTTTGTTAATCTTTACTTCTACTTGCCTGGTCAGTGAGACTTCATCCTTTCAGGTACCTCTAGCTTCAATATCATGGAGAGTTCTGCTAATGTTTTCCTCTATGTACCTTATGGATTCATATCTGATAATAAGTCTTTAAAATCCACTTTTATTTGACTTTTGTGCTTGGCATTAGAAAGTTGCTTTGCATGTGGCTGAGCAGTCCATAGTAGGCCCAGTGATGTCAGCTGGAGGCAAGCATCACCTGAGATGATAGAGCAGCAAGCTAAAGGTCCCAAAATAATTTTTTTAAACGGATGTCTAACAGAGCTCTGTGTTTCCACACAGTTTATATTTTTACATTTGTTCATCAACTCAGATGTCAGCTTTACCAAACATAGATTTGTTATCTTTCCAATGGAATTAAACAACTGAAAACACCTCTGAAGTCCTCATCCTGGAGAATTCTGTCTGTATGTCTCTGGTATATTTTATAGATTCTGGCCTAATCTCATTTTTACTAAAGTATGGAAAAATAATAAAGATAATTAAAGAAGTTTAGTTACTTTTAAACTATGATAATTTTAGCACCATGGCTCATTTACAGTTTTGGAAAGAATAACTAATACATTACAGTTAAGCTGTATGCAATCAAAATATACATACAGTTGTATATTTTGAATTTTTTACTATATAGTTTTACCTGCAAAACTATGGCAGTATGTTCATTAATTGTCATTACTACATAATGTTCTGTGTCTCCAAAAAGCTTTAGTGACTCACTGCAGCATCTTTCCACTAGGGTGATATTATAACTGTAAAATAAAATATTTGTGAGTTAAACAATGAAATAAAAAAGAACATTTTTTTCAGGGGAGGTTTATTTGACTAACTGCTGGTTCTGTGCTCAGAGATCCCTACTAGTGGTACGCAGGGGACTGTATGCAGTCGAGAGGATCAAACCAGGGTTGCCCGTGAGCAAAGCAAGCACCTTAACACTTGTATTATCTCTCCAGGATGGCATTGGTTTTTCCTTTCTCCCTGGCCACAAGGAGCTTAGGTTTTTCAGGTTACACCCATCACAGTGCTCTTGAGTCACTCCCAATCCTTTGTTTATCTGTAACTACTTCTCTATGCTCTCTTCCCCAACCAGTTAATCAGCTTTTCCCCCTAATCAGACTCTTAATTTGTAAGGTCAGATCCTTCTAGGACACTGAAGTTATATTGTAAGCTAATATTGCCTTTCTCCTCTCCTTATGTCTTTTGAATAGTTTACTTTAAAGCAATGTCCTTTTTGTATAAACACAGGAAGACAGTTAATATTATGTTCTTGTAATTTAGGATTTAATTGGCTTCGAATATTATTCACTCCTCGACTTAAGCCCTTAGTTCCTAGCATCCCAAAAGCAGAGTCCCAACGAGGAACTGAATAGACCCAGGGAAAGCTGTGAGCTACCCTGGCATCGAAATGGGCTAGGCCAAAGCACCATAATTCTTTTTTTTTTTTTCTTTTTCTTTTTTGGGTCACACCCGGCGATGCACAGGGGTTACTCCTGGCTCTGCACTCAGGAGTTACTCCTGGCGGTCCTCAGGGGACCATATGGGATGCTGGAATCGAACCCGGGTCGGCCGCATGCAAGGCAAACGCCCTAACCGCTGTGCTATTGCTCCAGCCACTTTTAAATTTTTTTTTTTTGCAGTGTCAGGAATTGAACCCAGGGTCTCAAACATGCAAAGCAAATGCTCTGTCGCGGAGCCACATTCCTGGCTCTAGCACCATAATTCTTAACTATAAGTTAAGAGCTTGATCATGGACAAATGTTGTCATGATACAAGAGTAACAACGAGACTGGGACCCTGCTAGGGATAGGAAAGACTAATAAGATCTGAGCAGTGTAGTCTGAGATTGAGATGACCCCAGGAGAGCAATTCTATAAGCTTAATGTATCTCTTACTGTGTCCATACAAAAAGATTAATATTATGAATGCTTATATGTTTGTTGGACAAGTAGAGGAAAAACATACTCATGGGATTCCGCTCTTGGGTGGTGCTGATAGAGTATCTGTCCTAGAAATATCCTCTGAGGAAAAGAACTTTACCCCTATTGATTGTGACCACATCTATGTGTAAGCTCCAACCCCTCATGTGGGGTGAGGGGGGTGGATTTAACCAGGCTTAAAGAGTGGGCTGGGGAAGAAGCAGAGGGAGAGAGACAGTAGTGAATGGAGATGAGATTGGAATAAACTGCAGCTGAGACCAACCAGCCCAGCCCTCGTTCCTTCCTTCACCTGCCCATTGCCATCGACCTCCCTGGGGTGGGGGAAGCAGCGTGAGACTACAGAACGCAGCGGTGGGAGAGTAGAGCACCGCTGCTCCACTTTTGCGTTTACACACTCCAGTCCCCAAAAGACAATACTTTGAACTGTATTATTCTCCTGTGTATTACATTATTTGAATCACTGTACTTTGCCTTTTATATATCAATTTGTTCTACTTCATATATTTGAGAAATGAAGGGCTGGAATGGTAGTAGAGCGGTTAGGGCACATGTCTTGCACACGGCCTACCTGGATTAGATCCCCAGCATCCCTTATGGCCCCTGAGCACCGCCAGGAGTAATTCCTGAGTGCAGAACCAGGAGTAACCCCTGAGCATTGCTGGGTGTGACCACAAAACAAAATGAATATATATATGTACACATATATACATATATATAAGTTTGAAGAATGAGATCAGCTTATTTAGTATAGATAACAAGTTAGTTGAGATGTGTTTTTCTCCAGTTACTCTGCTAAAGGGCTGGAGCGATAGCACAGTGGTGGGCATTTGCCTTGTGTGCAACCGGCCTGACTGACCCTGGTTCGATTCCTCCACCCCTCTTGGAGAGCCCAGCAAGCTACTGAGAGTATCTCGCCCGCATGGCAAAGCCTGGCAAGCTCCCTGTGACGTATTTGATATGTCAAACACAGTAACAACAAGTCTAACGATGGAGATGTTACTGGGCCTGCTCGAGTAAACGGATGACTAATGGGAGGACTGTGACTCTGCTAAATATTACAGTTTATAATATTACCAACATCTTGATCAATTTATTCTAGCTCTTTATATATGTATTCATAAAAGCTAACACTTTTATGAATACAAAACATTCAGCACTTACCAGAACTTTTATTTATTCTCCCTTAGCACTGGCCAACATAAAATTGTTTTATAAACTCAGAGTTTTCTGTGATTTTCCCCACAAACTTAATATATAAAAACAAACATAAAAAATAGACCTGCATTTTAATAAAGGGCACTGTACAATTATAATGCCTCGATATAAATAGTCTTTGTCTAGCAACTGTGTGCTAAGAAAAAGTCTTCTATGATTTTAGAATGCCTAATGTTTGATACACAATGTTTGATACAAAAATGTTCAAAATTTGATACAGAATGCTTGAGAACTAGATGTATAATAACTTGAGACTTCACTTAGATCTTCATAGTCTATTCTTCAGGAAGTATTTAAAATTATCTCCACAAAAAAAAGTTCCTCCACATTACCAATAATCCAAAGATGGACCATATAAAAATTCACAGGGAAATAATTCCCATGCTGACACTTTAATATTTTCTGGTGACAAAATAAATGCACTCAAAATTAATTTTCAATAATAATATTTCTCACAAATTAATATTTATTTTATATATTACAAAAAGGAATAATCTTCAATAGCTCGATGGTGTACTTTATAGGGAAAGTATAAATTGGCAAATTATCTCGGAAATTAGTCATATAATTCCAGGCTGGAATCATAATAGTATCACATGAAAAGGGTAATATTTATTTATATATATATATATATTTTTTTTTGTTGTGGTTGTTTTTGGGTCACACCTGGCGATGCACAGGGGTTGCTCCTGGCTTTGCGTTAGGAATTACTCCTCTCAGTGCTCAGGGGACCATATGAGATGCTGGGAATTGAACCAGGGTTGCCTCGTGCAAGGCAAATGCCCTACCCCCTGTACTATCGCTCCAACCCCAAGAGTAATATTTAAATAAGTGGAATATGTCTATATATATGTAGAGAGATTTTTTTTTCAAAATTTGAATTAAAGCACTTACCTGGATTCTAACAACTGAAGTATTTCTGGATTGTTAAGAATTCCCTCAGAGGCATAAAACACATAAGGAATCTGAATTTCTAAAAGGAAACCACCAAATCTATCCAACAAGGTGCTTCCTAAAAAAAAAAGAAAATTTATGAATGCTTCTCTTTTTTCTCACCCCCACGTATCTCTTTTATAACTAAATATGCAATAATAGGCATAATTAAGTTCAAGGAGGAAAATAAAAACAATATTCTCTGTAAAAATTAGAAATCAGAACAAAGTTCTCAAGAATGAATGAAAAATCATGTTATTCTACTACTTAGAGATAAAAGCTAGCAAAACCACTCTATGCTAAAACCCAGTTTGCTATGTACTTCCAGATACTTTTGCATACGCTTATCTATAATACACATGTACACTCAGACCGAAAAAGGGGGAAAAAAGCAAATAGGATCATATTCTACCTGAATGTTAAAATCTACTTAGTTAAGTTTATTGAATTTTTGTGTGTATATGTACTGATTTATATAGAAATCGAAAATGTTGCATAATAATATAAAGGGAATGATACAAATAAAAAGGAAAAGATTAAGTACCTCACTAGAGAAATGGATTATTTATCAAAATATGCAATTTACTAAAGAATAGGTACACAGGGGCTAGAGAAATCTCTTTAAGGGCTCCTGCTTATGCTTTGATTGTGGGTGGTCCTGGTTCAATCCCTGGTACCATATGCTCTGAAGCACTGCCTTGAGCAAACTCCAAGAACCATGCTGAGCACAACCAGATGTTGTCCAATCCCCAAACCCTTTCGATTCTAAAAATCAAAGTTGTATAATGATTGCATTTTTAGCATTGTGTTGGAATATCTCAGAATTTGGACTCCCTATACATACTTGAGATGGACAGAAAGTAATTTATGGCAAGAATTGAAAGAGATGGATCTAAAAATGTACAGCATGGACTTTTTAATTAACGGATCTGAGAATTCCAAACTTAGTCATGTGAAGTGTGAACACAAAACACAAAAGAAACTAATTATACACGAAGTAGCTTTAGACTATTTTTTTTTATGTAGGAGTACTGCTATTTATTCAGCCACTGATTAGGCTGATTGAATTTTGCATGAACTTCACGATTATTTTCTAATTATTTGCAGTTTAATGTTGCATATTAAAATTATTCTAACTCATGGTTACATTTCCCCTATAACTTAATTAACAATTAATTTGCATTAGCATATAAGATTAAGGTCAGATAGAATTGTAATAAAATTGTGCTGTATAAGTAAAATATCTGTAGGCTAATAGGATGAAGACAAATAAAATCCAAAATGTATTTTACAAATGAGGAATACGAAGTATGAGTTCAAAGGATATTACCAATGTCACATAGTTGTGAGATTAGAGCTTTGAATTGAATCTTTTAATGTCATACCTTATTCTCTCTTCTTACATCAGAAACAGAAAACAGAAAATTTTTATTATAACAAAGCAAAAAAAAGACATTTAGTTCATATCCTTACTCTTTAAAACAGTGTCTGGAAGAGATACTTTAAAAGCCATGTAAGGAATATTCAGTTTTTTGCAATGGTTGGTCCAACAAGAATTTTCTACATAATTGTATTCCACCACAAATGAGAAATTACTCCAGGGGAAATCTGCTCCAATGTATTGATTATGTACAACTACACAGGAACTTGTACTGAAGAGAAAAGAAAGTCAAGAATACAGAATTATTATATTTGGGTAATTATTAATTTGACATATTAAAAGATACTGTTTTTTTTTGCTATTCCACTATTAAATGCAATTATCTTGGAAAGGTACTATTATTTTTTCTATTTTGTTCTCCAATTGTGTTAATATTCTTTCTTATTTCCTTCTGATGGTGAAAACTTTTTAAAGCAGGATATAAAAATCTTCCTCTTCTTTTTAAAAATTTTAATTTTTTTTATTTTTGGGTCACACCCGGCTATGCACAGGGGTTACTCCTAGCTCATGCACTCAGGAATTACTCCTGGTGGTGCTCAGGGGATCATATGGGATGCTGGGAATCGAACCCAGGTCGCCTGTGTGCAAGGCAAACACCCTACCGCTGTGCTATTGCTCCAGCCCCATCTTCTTTAAATTCAAGGGACCCTAATTTTATGACCTAAGTTCTGCCAATAATAGACAAATTTTCAGGACAAATCAACCTCATTTTCTTATCAATATGAGACTTTCTTAATAGAGATTATATAACTTGGGCTGGAGTGATAGCACAGCGGTAGGGCATTTGCCTTGCACGCAGCCAACATGTCCGACCCAAGTTCGATTCCTCCGCCCCTCTCAGAGAGCCCGGCAAGCTACCGAGAGTATCTCGCCCACACGGCAGAGCCTGGCAAGCTACCCGTGATGTATTTGATATGTCAAACACAGTAACAACAAAGTCTCACAATCTCCGTTACTGGGCCCGCTCAAGAAAATCGATGAACAACGGGAGGACAGTGACAATATAAAAACTTAGAATGGAATTTTAGTTTTCTCAATGGGACTCACAAATAATTTAGCAACAAAAATAGATACTTAAATTGAAAATTATCTTTCCCATCTTCAAATTTTATATAACTCCTGCTGCTTTCTATTTAAATCAATCTAGAAAATAAGTAGTATTTATGCTTTATGAACTTTTATGAAAAGTATTATAGTTTTATGAACTATTATTTGACTCACAACTTCTCTTTATTACTTAAAGGCCAAATTTAGAAAGAAGTAATTTCACCATAAAATAGGGTAAAAATCAAAGCTTTTGGTGGGGGGTGGCTTTATGGTCACATGCAGCTGTATTCAGGGCTTACTCTTTAGGGGTCATTCCTGGCAGTGCCCAGGGGACCATATGTGGTATAAGAGATTAAACTTAATTTTTCCCTAATTGGTCCCCAGGATTCTCCACCTCTCATGTCCTCCATGTTGTTATGTAATTTTCCTTTTAATCTCGAGTGAAAAAGAATCAATTATTCCCTATCTTAAAGTTTATATGCTGCAGAAGGGACAATAGGAGAGTAAGGGAGGATTATTAATTCTGTTGGTAGGGGTGGTGAAGCAGCATCACAAGTATAAAACAATAATATGAGAATTACTTTAAACCGCAACATCTCAATAGAAATAGGAAAAAAATTTCTGCTAGAATTTGTAGACTTAATCTAAAAAAAAATTGCTCCTTTTTGTTAATACTTACAGATGTCGATTTATAATGATGCATACATAAAACATACAATGTAATGCAGTATTATTTCAATAAAATATTTTTAAACTTAAAAATTAAATAATACTGGCTTATAACATTAAGTGGATTACAGATTTCAGGTTTTATTTAACATTTGTAAAGGTTAAATTCTAGAAGAAATTGTGCTTTTCCTATGTGGATTGATATATCTGTTCTCCACAATAAATACATAAATTTTTACCCATTTAAAACATCTCTGGATGCCAAATTTTTTTTCCTTTCATTCGGATGTAAGACAGTCAATTTGAAACCTGTGGATCAAGAAGGGGTAATACAAAAGTTTCTTTTAGAGTTTTGTTCATATGTAGATTTTTTATTGTGTCATATATTTTACTACCATAAAAATGAACTTAAGGTCTATGAACAAATTAACTGTTTAAAATACAGTTTGCTAGATTGCATTTTCAAGTCTAGAGTATCAGAAAGTATAAATCACAGCTATTTCTCTTGTGTGTGCACGTTGTATGTAAATTCTGAATTTATTAGGTGAAGTAGAAAAAATGGAAGAGAAAACAAATTTAAAGGTAATCAAATGAAACACCAGTTCTGTGTAATAACTTTTATTTTGATAAAAATCATGGTAAATCACCTTTTGTCTCCTGCCCAAAATTTAAGTTCATAATTAAACAGAAAGAAGCTTCATTTCAATGAATGGTAATACCTTTTCTCCCTTTCTACTGACAAGAAGGGTCAATGGGAACTACCTGATCCTTAGATTTACTCTTCTAAATTATAATTTACAATTAAAAAAATTCTTTACCACCATATAGTTTATTTTGAGCAGATATAATTTATTTGTAGATGATTCTACCTAAAATAGATTCTATATGTAAATTTCCACAAAGATGCCATAGTAATGATGGAACAAATGCTTAATAATTTCATGGTTACTTGACTTGCTATAAAATCAGTTTTTATAACAATAAGAAAATATAAAAGAAGTATTTCTTTTTTATTTATAAGAGAATTCATATTATCTAAAATATAATATCTATGGGGCCACAGATAGTACGAGGGGTAAAGCACTTGCTTTGCATGTGGTTAACTTCAGTTAGATCCCTAGCACTGCATAATGGTACCCAGACCATGGTCAGGAGTAATACCTGCACACAGCTAACAGTAAGCCCCAAGCACAGCTGAATGTGACCCACCCTCTCTCAGTACCTGCATTGTAAACCATAATGCCCCCAAATAGAGAGAGAGTAAGAAGACATACAGACAGGGCGTGGGGTGAGGGTGTTGGGAGGGATACTGTAGGCATTGGTGGTGGGAAAGATACACTGGTGGAGGAATGGGTGTCTAATCATTGTATAACTGAAACTCTATCAGCTTTGTAACTGTATTTCATGGTGATTTAATTAAAAAAATTCTTAAATTATTTGTATTAGCTATGATCCCACAACAAATTACTTATTCGATACATTACCAAGATCTTGTAATCATATACATATGTATGATTACAAGATCATAGTAGTATATAATATATATAAATATACATATATGTGTATATATAAGTGTATATATGTAAATGTATATATGGAGGGAGAGAGAATCACATGGAACCACATTTTTATTTTCTAATGCTTGACAGAAAAAAAAAAGATCTAGCTTGGAGAGACATCAGTGGTTGCCAATCAGAAACAATAAAAAGGGTTTTTTAGCTTTTAGAGGTAATATTTTTATATCAGTATATCTCCTTGAAATAAAATTAGTAAGAGTAGTATTGATTAACCCCAAATACCAAAAGAATTAGTGTTATTCGGCATTAAGCCTAGATAAGTGATATTTACAGTAATGATTTATCAAATAATTTTATTAAATAGTAATAAAGGAAAAGGTGCCCTATTAAATAGGTTAAAGTATTTTTGGGACAAAAAAATTTCTCTAGGGTCGTCACAAAACCAGTCCTTTAGTTACCCAAACTCTTCTTACAATTTAGCATGACTCATCACTTTCTTAAAATTTTTCCCCCAATTTCATTGATTCCAGATAACTGTGGCATTATTGGCTGGAGTGATAGCACAGCGATAGGGCATTCGCCTTACAAGTGGCCAACATGGCCGACCCGAGTTTGATTCCTCCGCCCCTCTCGGAGAGCCCGGCAAGCTACCGAGAGTATTTGATATGCCAGACACAGTAACAACAAAGTCTCCAATGGAGACGTTACTGGGCCCCCTCGAGCAAATCGACGATCAACGGGAGGGCCTTTACCTTTACCTTTACCTTATTAATTTCACAGTCAACTATTGCCCTAACACTGATATTTGTAAAGATCTTATAAATTTGGTAACTATGAACTTCTTTTCCTAGGCCTCAGGAGCTGAATGAAATATTAATATCCAAGATTGCAAATTCCAACTCTAGACATAGTGCCTTGTAAGACTCTGCTTGAAGAACATTACATTTTCACGTTATGATAATTTATCTTTATAAGCTATACGGATAAGCTGGTATTGATTTACAATGTTCATTTGTATTTCAATTCAGTACTTTTCACTACTCTCATTCTATATTAAAAATAAACACATTGTCTTGTTGATTTATTTGATAAACTTTATTAAGTGCATTCGTGAATTTTAGAAATTTTATGGGTGCTGAGAATATACATTAGGGCATGGTTCTAATTCACCGCAGCTGACATGGTGAGAAAAAAGACAAGAGAATATATTATTATACCCCAGGGTAGCAAACGGTACCTTAGAAATATGCAGTTAAGAATCTGAGAGTATAGAGGGAAATGATTTAAATCAAGGATATCTGAACAAATGGTTTAACCTTTTTTCCCCCACACCTGGGAATATTCAGGGCTTACTCCTGGATCAGCACACAACTATCACTCTGGCTGTTCTCAGGGAACTAACTGTATGGGGATCAAACTACAGTTGGCTCAAGGCAAGGTTGTATCCCCCTTGCCCCAGTTTAACTAAATTTTAGAAGGATTATCATAGGGTTTTAATAAAGAAAGTTTGGGAGATGATAAAAGATGTAGTTTATAGAGAGAAGCTATATAGCCAAAGAGTATTTTTGTTTGTTTTAATTTGGTCTAGATGTCATAATGCTCAGCTCTTGGTTTTGTGATAAAATATCATTCTGCTCAGATAGAGAAGGGAGCACAAAATAAAGGGTGTTGGGAGGATCCTCCCAGGATGGGAGATGCATGTCCCAGGATGGAAGATGCGTGCTGAGAGTAGACTATAGACCGAACAATGATTGCCACTCAATGCCTCTTTTGCAAACCACAGCACCCAAAAGGAGAGAGAGAACAAAAGGGAATTCCCTGCCACAGGGAAGGGTGGGATGGGGGGGATGGGTGGTGGAAGGGATACTGGGATCAGTGGTGGTAGAGAATGGGCACTGGTGGAGGGATGGGTATTTGATCATTATATAACTGAAATCCAAGCACAAAAATTTGTAAGTCTACAACTGTACCTCATGGTGTTTCACTAACTATCCCTGTCCTCCCGTTGTTCATTGATTTGCTCCAGCGGGCCCAGTAACATTGTGAGACTTGTTACTATGTTTGGCATATCAAATACGTCATGGGTAGCTTGCCAGGCTTTGCCGTGCGGGTGAGATACTCTTGGTAGCTTGCTGAGCTCTCCGAGAAGGGCGAAGAAATTGAACTCGGGTCGGCCATGTTGGCTGCATGCAAGGCAAACGCCCTACCCACTGTGCTATTGCTCTGGCCCGTTTCACTAATAAAAATTGAAAAAAAAAAAGAAGAAATTCAAATGGCCAAAAGGCAATATATATATTTATATATATTATCATATATATATAATCTTGGCAGAGCTCAGGACACCGTTTGTGATGTCTGGGATCAAGACTGGATTGGCTGCATGCAAGGCAAGTGCCCTACTCACTGCACAGAACTCTGGCCCCTAAGGGTGGTATTTTATTTGTCCAGACATGGGAGGGTTCAAATATTAAAGAAAGAGTCATTAGAGAGGAAGTCTAGGAAGTCTAGGAAATAACAGTGGATGAAATCTAAAGCATAAGTGAAAGGCTGTTTTTGGTTTGGGGGCCATACCCCATGGTACTTAGGGCTTACTCCTGGCTCTGTGCTCAGGGATCACTCTTGGTGGGGCTTGAGAGACCATGTATGATGCCAACAATCAAGGTCAGGTTGGCTGTGGGCAAGGTAAGTGTTTTATTTTATTTTGGGGCTTTGGGGGGGTCACACCCATGGCAATGCTCTGGGGTTATTCCTGGCAATGCACTCAGGAATTAGTCCTGGTAGTGTTTGAAGTACCATATAGAATGCGGGGAATCAAACCCAGATCAACCGTGTGCAAGGCAAATGCCCTACCCGCTGTGCTATCGCTCCAGCCCCAAGGTAAGCATTTTAACCCTTGCACTATCTTTCCAGTCCCTGAAGCCTGATTTTAAGAAAGGAATATTCATCTCCTTGGAAAAGAAAAGAAAGAAAAATAAAGCAACAGAAGAAATAAAGGTAAGTTTGTAGAACAGAGAAAAATGGGTAGACCTTAAATTTAATTAAAATTTACGTGAAATTAATGACTTTGAAAATTCTAGGTGACCCATGCAATAGTACTGTGGGTAGAGTGCTTACGTTGCATCGATCAACCAGAATTCTGTCACTAGCACCCCAGTCACCTGAGTACTACTGGGTGTGGCCAAACTTCCAACCCTACAGAGGGGGGTGGGGGGCAGGAGGAGGGAGAGTGAGGAGAGTGGGGAGAGGGGTGTGGAAGAGGAGAGAGAGAGAGAGAGAAAGAGAGAGAGAGAGAGAGAGAGAGAGATCGGAGGTGAGCGGGCCTTAAAGTCAGATAGATTTTAGTTAAGATCTTTTCTCTATCATTAATTGTACAGACTTAAGGAAGTTTCTTGACTTTTAACCTGTTCTCTCATTATGTACTGAAGTAATTCCTAGTTTGGACAATTAAAAGATATATGTAAAGTTTCTCTCGGAGAGCCCCGTAAGCTACTGAGAGTATCCCACCCGCACAGCAGAGCCTGGCAAGCTCCCGGTGGCATATTGGATATGCCAAAAACAGTAACAATAACAGGTCTTATTCCCCTGACCCTGAAAGAGCCTCCAATATGGCACCGTTGGGAAGGACGAGTAAGGAGAGGTTGCTAAAATCTCAGGGCTGGGACGAATGGAGACGTTATTGGTGCCTGTTCGAGCAAATCGATGAACAACATGATGACAGTGATACAGTGATACAGTGAACTTTAGAAGGCATAATTCTCTCCTAAAAACAAAGGTGCGGGTCCCTCCGCCTGCTCCCTCTTGGCGACTTGGTGGCTGTCATCCTCCAGAGGCCATTGGACAGTCAGGCTTGGGCCCGCAGTGACGAAACTTGTTGGGCCTCACGGAATGGGGGGGGAGGGGGAGCCGGGCCTGTCCTCCCCACCCCCCTCCCCAAACCCAAGTCATTGCCCACGAACGGCCTCTCTGGCTCCTCATCAAGCTGCTCAATGGCCATGATCCCAGAGAGTCAGGAGCAGATCTCTAAACCCAGTGGCTTTTGGCAGAAATCCCTCAAGATTTAAGTGTTAAAATTTCGGAATTTCAAAACCACATGGCCCTACTGCAGCCACACGACATCATATGTTATTCATAACCAGCAATAGAACACAAATTGTCTAGTGTTGCCTTTTCAGCAGATCTGAGTGTTGGGGTAAAATCTCAAATAATGGTGGGTCTGGTGTTGAAATAGTGAATGTGATCAAAGTAGAGAGAGAGTAAAGTGGAAATCATCTGCCCCACAGGCAGGGGGAGGGTGTGGGATGGGGGTATACTGGGATTTTTGGTGGTGGAGAATGGGCACTGGTGAAGGGACGGGTGTTTCATTGTATGACTGAGATTTAGACCCAAAAGCTTTGTAACTGCTCTCACGGTGATTCAATAAATAACACTATAAAAAATGGAAAAAAAAAAGTAAGTTCTTTTTTTGTGGAGTTCATGCACAATTCAATCAGCTAATCAGTGGCTGAATAAATAGCAGTACTCCTACCAAAAAAAAAAGGTGCGGATGGCACAGTGGGGACTTCAGTAAATCCATTAGGAGAACAGGAATGGAACTAAAAGTATATAGAAATATGGTAGGAAATATTATACTTAAGTTCAGAAAATATGAGTTTGTAGTGGTGTCAGCCTAAATTATCTTTCCCAATAATGCTCAATAATTTATGTATAGGAATACTGAGGTTAGACATGTTGATTCTGAGTTGATGTTTAAGTGTAAGACATAGGAACATAAGAATTACAGTGTTGGTCAAAAATAAGAAACGAGTGAAATGAAATGAGCAGTCTGT
The DNA here is from genome assembly GCF_029834395.1 of Sorex fumeus. NCBI lineage: Eukaryota > Metazoa > Chordata > Mammalia > Eulipotyphla > Soricidae > Sorex > Sorex fumeus. The sequence goes on from NW_026606091.1 coordinate 46,509,018, forward strand.
GGGTGTGGCTTGGTATAACATATTCCTTACATATGTGAGGTGAGGGAGTTCCTGGGTTCATTTCTTCACACTGCAAAAAAGAGTAGAGAGATTGTGTAGCTCTAAAATCCTGACGATCATGAAAGAGAGAAGTTTTAGATAGAGAATAAAGGTAAAAAAGGTAAAGGCCCTCCCGTTGATCGTCGATTTGCTCGAGCGGACCCAGTAACGTCTCCATTGGAGACTTTGTTGTTACTGTGTCTGGCATATCGAATACTCTCGGTAGCTTGCCGGGCTCTCCGAGAGATAGAGAATATGTATCAGAATTTAAAGTCCAGAGGTAGGACAATTCTGCATTGTCACATTGTCAATGGCCTGGTGAAGGAATGAATGACATTTTTGCAGTGGAAGTCAATGAAATTATAAGGTGAGAAAATGGAATGAATCATTCCTATTAAAGATACAAAGGATAAAGGAAGCATTAGAATTGAAGAGAATGCCATGAGTCACATGCACAACTTTCCATAGATGATGAGAAATGTACAGGAGGTTACTAGGTGATGACAAAATGGGGTGGCAGAGAACAAAATAACAATATTACATGTTTCAAATCCTGATTCCCTCAGTAATCTAGGAGATTTGCTATGCTACATCATCTTTATGATCTTTCGTTTATGATAAAATTGAGCTAATAAAATATTTTCATAAAGTTATAAATGTTAAGTACTTAACTAATATAGTCAATAAAAAGATGTCATAAATAATTTTAATTTTATTTTTAATCACAAAACTAAACAGATACATATAACTATACATAAATTCATTATATATTTACATATTTCCTACCTTCCATTTTCTTAAGGATTTTAATGAGTAAATCTTTTTCACCATCTGATTCCATCCTTAATATAATTAATACCTAATCAAATATAACAATTTCACATGTTATATGAATAATATTCTTTTATATAACTTGGCTACAGTAACCAAAAAAAGCTAATTTAATTGATGATATGAAACTAGTGACAATGACTACAAAGTAAAAGTTTGTGTTTACTTTTACAAAGTATAAGATATGAATGCTTAAACATAAAGGAATAAATTCTGATCAAATTCAAATATCAATAAGGAAAGATTTTATGGTAAGCTATTCTTAGTATTTTTTAAGTGTTCTTATATAGGTGATTCTGTTAATATGTAAGTCATCTCTACCTGCATTTGTTAGTTCTAAGTTCAACTCTGACAAGTTTATATTTTTTGCTTTTTTTTTTTTTTTGGTCACACCTGGCAATGCACAGGGTTTACTCCGGCTCTGCACTCAGGAATTACTCCTGGGGACCATATGGGATGTTGGGAATTGAACCTGGGTTGGCTGCGTGCAAGGCAAATGCCCTACCCTCTGTGCTATTACTCCAGCCCCACAAGTTTATATTTTTTGGAGAAAAATAATGATTTGCTGCTCTATCTTCCTACTTACCACTACAACATTTGGCAGGTCGACAGGGAACAACAAATAATTTAAAAAAATTTTTTTTGGCTTTTTAGGTTCTACCCAGTGATGTTACTCCTGGCTCTGTACTGAGAAATTACTCCTGGAGGAGCATGGGGTACCAGGGATGGAATCAGGGTGTACCGCGTGCAAGGCAAACACCCTATTGGCAGTACTATTGCTCTGGCCCCTAATTAAAATTTTCTTAATGATTGATTTAGTTTATCTTACTATCTTAAATGTTATCCCAGTAAACATAAAATTGGAAATAAAAAATTAAGGGTGGGCAGAGAGATAGTACAGGGGTAGAGTCCTTGCCTTGCATGCAATCCTGGTGATCCCTGAGCACAGAGCCAGGAGTAAGCCCTGAGTATAGCCAGGTGTGCCCCCCAAAACAAACAACAATACATACAAGGGAACAGACAAGAAAATAAAAAGTTCAAAGTTAAATGCAAATTTAGTTAAAACATTTATAATACTTTTTGCTTAGTATGACTTTAAAAAGCACTTAAAATATTTTTATTAATTTGACATTCAGATGCAGGTAGGGCAGGCAAAATAGAATCCCAGATATAATAATCCAAGTGATTTTATGGTATAATGATGTGAGATTCTAGCTCAATCTAAATATAAAAAAATTATACTTCTACATTGGATATATCCTCATGAAATTATAAGAGAATTAAAGAACTAGAACAGAAAAAAACTGTCTAATAAAAATAAAATATTAAAACTTTTAAGATACAAATTATGATGCAAATCATTCTTTCTCTCTGTTTCATTAGTAACAGTTAATAATGTTTAACTAACTTTGGGAGAAAATTATGATGGGATTTAACAGCACAGACCAGGGCTTCTTAAACTTTTTTCCATTTGCTATCCTTTTTTATCCAAGAAATTTTTATGTGCTCATGGGTATATAAAGTAGGTCTACTGTCCACTGTCCTCCCGTTGTTCATTGATTTGCTCGAATGGGCCCGGTAACATTGTGAGATTTGTTGTTACTGTGTTTGGCATATCGAATACGTCATAGCTTTGCCAGGCTGTGCTGTGGGGGCAAGATACTCTCCGTAGCTTGAGGTAAGGTTTTTATTAGTTGAACTCTGGTTCTCTGAGAGGAGAGGAGGAATCGAACTCGGGTCAGCCCGGTCAGCCGCATGCAAGGAAATGTCCTACCCGCTGTGCTATCACTCCCCCATAAAATATGTACAAAAAGAAAATATTTATCAATAATAAAAAACATTATTTTAAAATAAAAATTTCAAGATCCCAACATCCAGTTACACAAGTCCCATGTGGTGTGCTACTCAGCTTTTAAAAGCCAGGGATAACTATTTCATAAATTCAGCCACGCAAATACTTATCTTACATCTGATTCTTATTTAAACAGATTACTTTCATCTTCTTTATTTTAATACTTAACCTTAATTTGCTCTTTATTTTGCATCCAACTCAGTATCTGACATTGCAATTCTTGTATCTTATAATTGGTTTCAGGATTTTTCCCCTTAATAAACTGTATAATTGTCAGTTGTCTCCAAACATTGTCTAAGTAAGAGCCTAAAATTCTTTGGTAGATATCTTTCGCATTTGACAAATATCCTGTTAAAAACAAAAGTAGTGGGGAAAAGCTTTTATTTCTGCTCTTTGAGAAGCTTCATGTAAAATTCCAAAAGAAAATAGCAGACAATGATAGTTTCCTTAAATCCTTTTCTGATTTTGACCAGAGTTCAACTAATAAAAACCTTACCATTAAGTGAAACTGAAAAAAATATGTATCAAAGTATCTTTATTTTAAAGCTTGACCTAATCTGTGTAATCTTCAGAGTAAAGAACTTGGTTTCAAGAACTGAATTAATTTTAATAGGCAGTCACACTGGGCAGAGCCTGGGGCCACCAGGAACACAACGATGCTTAGGGGGCTATGTGGTGCTGGCACTCAAATGTGGGGCCTTATGTATGCTAGGCACTTGCATACGAACTCTACTGCTTGAGTTATATCCCACAAGGATTTCACTTTCATAGTATTCCCCAATGTAGTCCAAATAGTAATGCCAAAGTTTGGTTTTGTAAATGCATTTCTTTGAGGATCAAAAATAATTCTGTCTTGATATATAGCTTGCAATAGTCCCAATTAATCCTAGGGTAAATTATTAAGCACTTAATGTGACTACCCATCAAGCATCTGGCATAGATAGAATTTCTCTAACTGAAGGTTTGGTAAATATTGAGGGACAGGAAGTCAACATTACACTCTCAATAAATAGCACAGGGAGATCTTGGATCTTCTATGTCTTGGTAGTATGCCTTACTATTATGTTTCAAAAGTGAGTCTAAGTATGGATAGATAATCTTTTGTAAAATCCAAAAAGAACTAAAGAATAAAAGGTACACCCTTATGCTAGTTCCAGATACTATAAAATGGGGTGACAGCCCTAAATCTTCTACTGGTAGGGGACGGACATGAAACAATCCAGCAGAAACATTAGCAAAAAAAGAAAAAGCACCACGTGGCACTTTCTAAAGGTGGTTATAACTTGCTTATAATATTTAACCAATAAATAATAGCCAATTATTTTAACTCACAGCACTGAGATGCATAATAATTGTGGCTCACTGCTGTTCAATACTTATCAAAACCTTGGAATAGAGAAATAACTTTTGGGGGCAGTTAGAGATAAAAGAAAACACCCGAGTCATTGATCAAAGGATATTTTAACTATAAAGTTAAATAATAGTGTGGATATATTCTAGAAATTAAATCATAAAAGAATATTTTAAGTATAGCATTATTAAACAAGTTGACATAATTCTGCAATGAGAAACCTTATTTAAAAGGAAAGAGTAATGTAATAAGATGGATATTTAAATGGTTTTGATATTAAAAGCTTTCAATACATTTAAAATAATTTTATTTTGATTATTCAAGTAATATATATCCAAATTTACATTACAACTAAGATCTTGTTACTTCTTTTTTTTTTTTTTTGCTTTTTGGGTCACACCTGGCGATGCACAGGGGTTACTCCTGGCGGTGCTCAGGGGACCATATGGGATGCTGGGAATCAGAACCTGGGTCGGCCGCATGCAAGACAAATGCCCTACCCGCTGCGCTATTGCTCCAGCCCCCCATCTTGTTACTTCTTATTTAGTTGTATTTCTTTTAATGGGAGAGCATGCCTAAATGGCTTCAGGGTTTACACCTGGCTCTGCACTCAGGGATCACTCCTAAAGGTGCTCAGGGGACCACGTGGGGTACCAGAGACCAAACTTGGGTTGTCCACATGCAAGGCAAGAATCTTCCCTGCTGTACCATCTCTCTGACCCTAATGTAGTTGTTTTTCGTCTAGCAATGATCCAAAGATACAAACATTTATGAGGACTTGAAATACTATGTCACATCTTATACTAAAAAGCAGTGTATGTACCTCGAACTTATGTTGTAGCATAATATAATTCCAATAGAAAAAAACATTAATAAATAGAGAACCAGAAGAGATCAAAGAATGGTGAGCAGGAAAAAATTTTCAAATAAAAAGAGCTGAAGATATTTTTCTGCTTGTTCTTTTGGAACAACATCCAGTGGTATTCAAGGCTCAATACTGGCAGGACTTGAAGGATGATATGGGGTGCTGGGGATCAAATCTGGGTTGACCACATGCAAAGCAAGTGCCCTACGCACGGTACTATTGCTTTGGCTCTGAGATTTTTTTTTTTAAAGTAGTGGTTGATATTTAGATAATCAAACCTGTATAAATCCACTAGTACTCCGTAATTCATATAGATATTAGAGAATCCTTTACCTAGTTTATGGTACAAATGTTTTTTTCAGTTGATGGTAATTGTTAAAGATATTTTTTTAATTAATACAAAGAGAAAACATATTTAATTTTATAGTTATGTCAATATATGTTTCATGTGGAAGTAAAAGTAGGTTACATATATCTTATATGGCACATTTTCCCTCCCAATCCCTCCTTAAAAGTAAAAAGTATTTAGAATAACATTTTTCAATAGGAATAATTGGGGAGAAATAAAATATTTTTCCACCAACCTAAAGCTGTGTCCAAGTTACATGTCAAAAGTACATCTCTAATTGTTACCAGAAGGTGTAAGAGAGAAGCATACTTGTATATTGTCTCTCTTTCATTACTTGTACCTAGGCAAAACATAGTTAAAAACAGAATGTACAATTAGAACATTAGCATATATCTCAAAATAATTAACAATAATAGCTAAATTTTATTTTATACTTACTATGCGTGAGGGTATATAGTTAAGCTTGTTATTTAATTAACTCCACAACAACAACCATATCAGGAATGATTATGATGATAATTTTATGGATGAGAAAATGGTCTTAACAATTAGTAATTATTAACAAGTAGTAACTATTTAAGGGTATTTTGTGACTAAATGGTGGAGCTGACATTTAAGTCCAGGCAGCTAGTCTTAGAGTTCATATTTTGCTATTTCAAACAATATATAATTATTTATACTCTTGATGGGAAAATAATGAGTTCCAGCTCTGAAACAAGAATAAAATCAAATATATAACTTGCCAATGGGTTGAAATGAGGCCAGATAATTTTAACATAAAGCAATACCTTGCAAAAGAGGTTGATTCCTGTGAATATTTATTTGTTTTTTTGTTTGTTTTTGAGTCATACTCAGCAATGCTCAGGAATTACTCCTGGCAGTGCTCGGAGGGCCATATGAAATGCCAGAGAGCAAACTCTGGTGGCCTTATGTAAAGCAAATGCCCTAACCCTGTACTACTGTTCTGTACCTGTAAGTGATTAAAGATATGACTTAAACAAGGGATGGGCCAATGTATAATGTGCTCATATAGTTCCAGAGTTTCTTGAGATGGGACATTGAATTTTACTGTATATAAAAGTGATATCAAGAAGGGAGAACTCTAGGTCTACTGTTGAATATTAACTTTGAGTGTTTTAGGCTTCATCAGTGAATTGCCCCCTTTTCTCCCAGAGCATCCCTAATCCACTGAGCTTATCTTTAATCTATCCTTTGTGTTTTACCTCTCATTGTCACAGTTCCCCAAGTCAGTCTTGGTTACTTATAAGCCAAAACTTTCTGGTAATTCTGGATTTTGTATGCCTAGTGAACTACTTGCTTTTCTATTTCCCCTATAGCCTTTTCATATTTTACAATAAAGGTAAAGGTAAAGGCCCTCCCGTTGATCGTCGATTTGCTCGAGCGGGCCCAGTAACGTCTCCATTGGAGACTTTGTTGTTACTGTGTCTGGCATATCGAATACTCTCGGTAGCTTGCCGGGCTCTCCGAGAGGGGCGGAGGAATCGAACTCGGGTCGGCCATTTTGGCCGCGTGTAAGGCGAACGCCCTACCAGCTGTGCTAGCGCTCCAGCCCAATAGAACAATGTTATTTGCTTAAACACAGACAGACTGTTAACGCTACACTCCTAATACTTGGAAGTTGATTGACTCTGAAACATATCTACTCCCAGACATCCATCATTATTACTTGATTCAGGCTTTGGTTGATGTAGTTCCTGACACCCCAAAAGGGAGGTCCTGCCTTGGGTCTGGGATGGACCTGGGGCGAGTAGCAAAACTACCTCCGGCATCTAAATGAGACATTCTGGAAATCATATATGATGGTCTTTATGCAAGCTTTTATGACCTAAGAGACAGGAACCTCATTGGGAAGGACAATCTGAACTGACCTGAGAACTTTGTCTGGGATTTATGGTAAAAGCCTTGCTTGTTCTCAGAGAACTAAGAGCCCAGAGACTGTTTGGGATCTTTCTCTCTTATTGTGTTTATCCAAACAACTACAAGTATTGGTAAGAATTAGACTTAATTGTTTGGCTTAATTGTTTGATATATAAGACTAGAGGGAAAGAGGAAAGCAATATAGATGTCTCTGGGAGTATCTCCTTGTGTTAATCTTCCCCAGAGAATTGCCTCTGCCAAATGTTTACTTCTAAACCACACAGACATGCAGTCCTATACCTCTAATCCCTTCAGATGTTTCTATAAAGATGCTAGCAGTTCTGCTTCGAATGGGCCTTTTTAACCATCAGTCTGTGGTCCTGTCTCTTTGTCTCTGCTGGGGAGGCCTGGGGAGAATGGAAGGCAGCTCTTGGCCACTGAAGGCACACACCGTAGCACCCACACTTTGTGAACTCAGTCTACTGCCCCAATTTAACTAGAAAAGTGCTACTTGTCTGTTTTATTTATTGGGATCCCATGAAATTCTTCAAAGAGCTCTGCTAAAAAATTTGAAAATTGCAAGATAATAGTGAAGATCAAGGCAAATATGGAGTCACTGAGAATCTAGAGGCATCTAGGAAGGTTCAGGCAACAGGAGAATTGTTTATGGGTGGTATATGCAGCCTCTGGAAGGACTTGTGGGAACAAATCAATCACGACTTGAAAAAGGTAAGAGAGAAACCATATTTGGTGTTATTTTTTTCCCTTCTGGCTTAAGGAGTTTCTTTAATATTTCTTGTAACAGAGGTATGCTTCTAATGGTTGTTTTTTGTAGATCAGGTTACAGTAGTGTCAACTTTTATGCTTCCTTATGCCCATATGTCACTCCTCGTCTGCCTTTTCATTTTCCCCCAAACCCTCTCCTCTCCTTGCATCACTTGGTTCAAATCCAACAAGGACTCATTATTACATACTGTATTCTCTTGTTTTGTTTTTTAAAATATACTGCATATGAGTGAGATTATCTAGTATTTGTCCTTTCTCTCTGACTTATTTCCCTTGGCGTTATATCTTCAAGCTCTATCCATAATGTGGCAAAAGGCAAAATTTCAACTTTCTTAGAGCCTACTAGTATGCCTTTGTGAATATACCACAGTTTCCTTATCCACTAACCTATCATCAAACATTTAGGTTGTATCTATTCTTTGCTATTATAAAGAGCATGCAGCTGATAAATTCAGCTTTAGTTGGTCTGGAAAAGTCTTTATTTCACCCTTGTTTTTGTAATATATATTTGCCTAGTTTAGAAAAGTAGGTGGATTTTCCCCTTTCAGTTTTTCAGTATCCATTGTCTTTTAAGTTGCATTATTTCTGACAAGAAATCTCGTGTCATCCTTATCTTTGTTTCTCACATGTAGCATAACATTTTTTCATTCTGATTGAGCTTATGATTTATTCTTATTACTGGTTTTGAACAGTTTTATAATATTCGTTCTGGGGCACACCTGGCATGTTCAGGGTATACTCTTAGCTTTGTGCTCAGGTATCACTCCTGAGGGCTTGGAGACCCTTTAGGAGGTCGGGGATCAAATCTGCCTGCTGCACTATGGCTTTGGCCCCACTGAGCAATTTTATTAAGATGTGCTTTGGTGTAGCTGTCTTGCACTTCTTGTGCTAGGATTTATTGAAATTCTTGAATCTATGGGTTTATGGTTTTCATGAAGCTTGGAAAGTCTGCAATCTTTATTTCTTAAAATATTTTTAATTTAATCTCTTGCTTCTGATAATTCTAATTATTTGTATTTTTGCTCAAGCGGGCCCAGTAACGTCTCCATTGGAGACTTTGTTGTTACTGTGTTTGGCATATCGAATACTTCACGGGGAGCTTGCCAGGCCCTGCCGTGCGGGCGAGACACTCTCAGTAGCTTGCCGGGCTCTCCGAGAGGGGCGGAGGAATCGAACTCGGGTCGGCCATGTTGGCTGCTTGTGAGGCAAACGCCCTACCCGCTGTGCTATCTTCTTGAAGTTGTTTTATAACCCACTGATATTCCTTTTTAAAAACATTTACCTGCTTTATTTTATTTTATTTTATTTGCTTTTTGGGTCACACCCAGCAATGCTCAGGGGTTACTCCTGGCTCTGCACTCAGGAATTACTCCTGGCGGTGCTTGGGGGACCATATGGGATGCCGGGGATTGTACCCGGGTTGGCCGCATGCAAGGCAAACGCCCTTCTTGCTGTGCTATCGCTCCAGCCCCACCTGCTTTATTTTAGATAATATTCATTGTTATATCTTTCAGCAAACCAATCCTTCCTTCTGAAATATCTAAGCTGCAGCTGGCCTACACTTCTTGCACTTTCTTTCCTTTCCTTTGTTTTTCTTCTTCTTTTTTGAAGCAATGTAGTTTTATTGATTGAAACTTGCTTAGAAAGATGAGGGGAGAGAAAGAGGGAAAATGTATTTAAGAAAGAACACAAACTTCTCCAGAGTAGAAATAAGCAAGCAAAGAAACATAGAGACAAGCAAGCAAGAAACGTGTTTGAGGGAGAACACAGGCTTGAAGAGCAAGCCTTGTTGCACTTTTCATCAACGTGTGCTATGGTTTCATCTCTGAAAGTTTGATCTATTTTATATGTTGAATTTATTGAAATTGTTGACTATTTAATATAATTTATGATGAGTTTTAATGTCCTTTTATGATGCTAATAGCCTTATTGAACTGGAGTGATAGCACAGCGGGTAGGCCTTGCACGCGACTGACCCTGCTGACCTGAGTTCGATTCTTCCTCCTCTCTCCGAGAGCCCAGCAAACTACTGAAAGTATCTTGCCCGCACGGCAAAGCCTGGCAAGCTACCCGTGACGTATTCGATATGCCAAACACAGTAACAATAAGTCTCACAATGGACATGTTACTGGGCCCGCTCGAGCAAATCGATGAACAACGGGAACACAGTGCAGTGCAGTGCAATCTTTGATTGAATGCCAGACATTGTATATTCTATCTTCTTAGATGTCACGGTCACGGTCCTCCCGTTGTTCATCGATTTGCTCGAGCGGGCCCAGTAATGTCTCCATCATGAGACTTGTTGTTACTGTGTTTGGCATGTCCAATACGTCACGGGGAGCTTGCCAGGCTCTGCTGCGTGCGAAATACTCTCGGTAGCTTGCTGGGCTCTCCGAGAGGGGCGGAAGAATCGAACTCGGGTCGGCCATGTTGGCCGCTTGTGAGGCAAATGCCCTACCCGCTGTGCTATCACTCCAGCAGTATCTTCTTAGATACTAGATATTTTTGTACTTACATAAATTCGCCTTGGCTTTGATCTAGGACATAACTCTGATCTTTGAAAATAGTTATATCCTTTGGATCTTGATATTCTAATGTTAGGCAAGCCCAGAGCAATACTTAATCTAGGGGTAATTATTCCTCAGTGGTAAGGCAAGACATCACTGTTGAGTACTTTACTCATTATCTCATGGATTATGAGCTTTTCTACTCTACCAGGTGAGAATAGGCAATATTCCCTGCATTGTGTGAATGCAGAATTCTATTCTCTCAAATCCTTTTAGATGGTTTGTTTCCCTGGTCGTATACAGTTTTCTCACATCAATTCTTTGATTAGTAGTCTCCTGAATAATTGAGAGAAATTCTTCCAATCTCCAGACTCTGTGTGAAACTCTCTGCTCTCTGCTGTTCTGTCACTTGAACTCTAGCTTCATTGGTCTCCCTACATACGCAGCTCTTTCCCCAGCTCAGATTTTCTTCCAGGTTCTGTCTGAAGTACCATTTGTGTCATGATCTGGAAACATGTTAAAATAAGGCAATGAGGGCCAGAGCGATAGCACAGCGGGTAGGGCGCTTGCCTTGCAGGTGGCCGACCTGGGTTCGATCCCTGGCATCCCATATGGTCCCCAAAGCACCGCCAGGAGTAATTCCTGAGTGCAGAGCCAGGAATAATCCCTGAGCATAGCTGGGTGTGATCCAAAAAGCAAAAAAAAAAAATAATAATAATAATAAGGCAATGAAAAGAATCATTTAACGTGTTTCCTATATCTCAGGAATAATTGAACTTTAGTGTCTATTGTCTTTATTTTTTTTATTTTAAATTTTTTTTCAAGTTTTATATTTTTTATTAGTGCATATCATCTTTAAAACTAGTTTCATATATTTTGTCTTTTTGGGAGGGGGATTATTTCTGGCAGGAGGATAAATACAATCGCTGTTACTTTTGGCCAGAAGGAAAATCCAGGATTAGCTTTAATTAATATATTTGGCCTTTTAAAAAATTTTTTTTAGGAACTTAGGCAGTTTACACACTGATAATAATAGGCCTAATTTGATTTTTGCAACAGAAATCTTTCAAGAAATACATATAAATTAGGAGCCTGTATCACTGTATCACTATCATCCCATTGTTCTTTGTTTTACTCCAGCGGGCACCAGTAATGTCTCCATTTGTTCCAGCCCTGAGATTTTAGTAGCCTATCCTTACTCATCTTTCCCAGCATATTGGAGGCTCTTTCAGGGTCAGGGGAATAAGACTCGTTATTATTACTGTTTTTGGCATATCGAATATGCCTGGGCTAGTTTGCCAGGCCTTGCTGTGCGGGCGGGATACTCTCGGTAGCTTGCAGGGCTCTCCAAAATTTATATATATATATATTATATATACATATATATTTCTCTATCAAATGTGGTATAGTAATTATGGAAAATGGGTAAGGAGTGTCTTATGATGTCGGAGTGTAAGGAGTGTCGGGCTGCTTTCGCAGCTGCGCAGTCCAGGAATATGTTCACTCATATGTGAGGCTTGGCTGGAGTGTCTGGAAAGGGCCTGGAGTGTGACAGCAGTTGGGTAGTGGAGGTGACTGCAGGATCTGGGTCCCTTGGGTCGGGGAGGGCTCTCACCCATCTGGGGTGCCCCGAGTGAAAACAGTCTAGCGTGGAGTCCAGCGAACACTTAAAATTAGGAGCCTACTGAGAAATAATGCCAGATAGTGTGTGTGTGTGTGTGTGTGTGTGTGTGTTTGTTCTTGTTGTTTGTTGGTTTTTTACTGTGGGAAATTCTTCTACTAAAAAACACCCAAGGTTAGGATAGTCCACTGGATAAAACAGGTTAGGTCTTAGAATACAAAGGGTTTGCAAGTGTATACCCAGTAAGGAACTGAAGAATAGAGGGTAAATGGAGGATGAACAGAGGACAGCTGCAAATACATGCTGAGAAAAGTAAAGAATAAAACAGCTTAGTGCCTTTTAGATGAGTGGACAACATGGGTAAAAAGAGAATACAAAAGGTAAAAAGGTAAAGGCCCTCCCGTTGATCGTCGATTTGCTCGAGCGGGCCCAGTAAAGTCTCCATTGGAGACTTTGTTGTTACTGTGTCTGGCATATCGAATACTCTCAGTAGCTTGCCGGGCTCTCCGAGAGGGGCGGAGGAATCGAACTCGGGTCGGCCATGTTGGCCGCTTGTAAGGCGAACGCCCTACCCGCTGTGCTATCGCTCCAGCCCTTTAGATGAGTGGACAACATGGGTAAAAAGAGAATACAAAATTGACTTTATACTTTAAGGGTGCCTGCTGCTTGGCTAGGTGAAATAACTCCAGCTTCTGCTTTTCATGTACCTATTGCACTTACTAACTGTCCTTAAAGTCTCTGTCATCTTATACAAAGGCTCACCTGTTGGAGTCCTGGTGGTGCAGTGATATGACTGAATAAATGGCCTGCCTGTGAGACCACACATTGCTGTCTAGGGTATCTTAAAGCTTGGACAGTCCTTGTGTGTTTGTTTGTCTCTACGTGTTTGTTTGTCTCATTTTCTGTGACTAGGTCAGGCTGGTCAGGGCTGTAGAACTAGTTTGACAGGATTCAGGACATTTTAAATTTTTTTCTCTTTATTTAACTGATACTCTAAGTTTAGGTTAAACCGATTATATTCATTCATGATTCATTTCTGCAATTTCTATAGCCAATTTTTACTATTTTTTTTTGGTTTGGTTTTGTTTTTGGGTCACACCAGCAGTGCCCAGGGGTTACTCCCGGTTCTGTATTCAGGAATTACTCCTGGTAGCTCAAAGGACCAAATGATATGCTTGGCATTAGACAGGGGTGGGCAGCTGTGCAAGGCTAGACCTGCTGTACTAATTTGGCACACACACACAATACAGAAATTCACATTCTCTTAAATGTTTTATAGCTCTTTAAATAATGTGACTTTTATTTGTACTCACCTTGAGGAATAGTATCACTTACTAATTTTTCTTGTTCCTTTAAGAGGAACCTTGTTTGATCAAAAATTACAGTGGCAAATTTCCAACTAACAGCCTGGTGAGTAGAGAGACGTACAAGTTCTTTTAAAATGGGAGTAGCTGTGGCTTCTAGGAGACAGTATGCCTGGCACTGGCTCTCTGCAAAAATAAAAGCACTAAATACAGTTTTTACAAGTATAGTTTACTCTTTCTTTTTTCTTTCTTCCATTGCTTACAACTTCATGACAAACAAATTTATAACAGATACATTATTTCTAATTTTCAATAGGTTATTGGTCATTATTTAAAGACTTGTACAATCAATTAAAGGTCATAAATAAAATTTAACCAAAATGATAAGATATTCAAGGACAAATGACATGACCTTATTGATTTTAAAAATAAATGGTCTGTTCTTTAGAAGTCAAATACTATTCTTTACAGTTGAACAGTGTCATCAATATAAAAATTAACAATAGATGATTTTCATTAACCTGATAGTAAAAGGGACACAGAGAGAGGGAGAGATAAAGAGAAAAAGTAAAAGAAAGAGAAAAGCAACCATTAGCAGTTCATTTTCTCGATTAAGTACAAGAGTCCAAGAATGAGCAAAGGGCTCCTGACATAAGGGGCTCCATTTTTTTTTTGTTTGTTTGTTTTGCTTTTTTTGGGGGTCACACCCGGCGATGCTCAGGGATTACTCCTGGCTTATGCACTCAGGAATTGCTCCTGGCGGTGCTCAGGGGACCATATGGGGTGCTGGGAATTGAACCTGTGTCGGCCATGTTGGCTGCATGCAAGACAAACGCCCTACCCGCTGTGCTATCACTCCAGCCCCAGGGGCTCCATTTTTAATCCTCTCTCAGCCTGTCAGCAGGAAGGGAACTCCTCTCCATTGTTCCAAGGGTTAGGTGTTACCCATTAACAAGTACAGCCCATAAACGAATTGTTCAGTTCCCAGAATCACTACCTCCCCAATTGTGATTGTCTCTCCATAACCGCAAGCCAATTGTTCTCCATGACTAAAAGCCAGCTTAACCATTAACTAGGCTATTTTGCTTCTATAACTTGCTTTGCTGATTTCAGCTCCCACAATCCCTTACCTAATATACCCTTTGTCTGACTACGATGTGATTTTTGCTTTTAAAATTTGTCCCTGACTGTATTTGGGGTCATGAGTTCTTTGGAACATTAGTCTGCTTGTGTTAGCTGCTTCTGTGATAGAGATTGCCAATTCAGTCTCTCAGTGGCATTCATCTATGTCTTGTGGCACTCCCTTACAACAAGTTTTATGTTAATCTTCTGGAGCTGGAGCGATAGCACAGCGGTAGGGCGTTCGCCTTACAAGCGGCCAACATGGCCGACCCGAGTTCGATTCCTCCGCCCCTCTCGGAGAGCCCGGCAAGCTACCGAGAGTATTCGATATGCCAGCCACAGTAACAACAAAGTCTCCAATGGAGACGTTACTGGGCCCGCTCGAGCAAATCGACCTTTACCTTTACCTTTACCTCTTTGATTAATGTAGGGAAGCAATAATTTAAACTGAGAAAGAAATAACACTTGATAGACAGGAGTAGGGCAATGGGAAGGACAAAAGGCAATAAAGAGGGTATTCCAAGCTTTGGCATAAGTTGAAAGCAGGAATGGAATGAGAAAATAGCTGAAACAAGAGAAGATAAATGTGTGAAAAAAGTGTATGTCCTAGATATCTAAGAAAAGGGTTTTCAAATTTTCTTGAATTTGAATGCAATTTAAAAGCTTAAAACTTACCTGATGCTTGAATTTCAATGACATTATCTTCAGTGACATTATCTTCAGTGACATTGTCTTCCATTTTCTCCTGATTGACTTTTTCTAGGGTTTTATTCATACCTTCTTCTTGAAGCATCCAAGAACACTCTTTACCTTGAAATTCTAATAAAAATATTAATTTTCATTGTTCAGGAAAACACTACTGATTTACTTTAAAATTTTCTTTAGATATGATCACAATTGCCAAAGCTCTTGTTAAAAACATAGTACCAAACAATTTTAGGTCAATGGATTTAAAACTATGGTGGATATGAAGCTGACTGGTAAAATAGGAAAGAACATTGGCATTAGGTCAGTGTTCAGCTTCATTATGGCACTGGCTCAGTTTCTTTAATGGAAAATATAAAATATACATCTACTTTATATATGTGTGTATATATATATACATCCATATATATATATTTTTTTCCTTCAGCTTTTTGGGTCACATCTGGTGATGCTCAGGGATTACTCCTGGTTCGGCACTCAGGAACTACTACTGGTTCAGGAGTCCATATGAGATGTGAGGGATAGAACCTGGGTCGACTGTGTGCTAGGCAACCTACTGTACTATCATTCCAGAACTACTTTAAATATTTTATAAAGATTGTGTTTATGTGTGTGTGTGTGTGAGAGAGAGAGAGAGAGAGAAAGAGAGAGACAGAGACAGAGACAGAGACAGAAACAGAAACAGAAAGATTATGTTCAAAATGGGACGCACGTGCTAAACCCTAAAGGTACCAAGTAAAGACTTAATACTAATTTAAAACAAGTTTCAATCTCTACAGAATTTAACACTAACTTAAAAACATTTATCCTCTAAGAAATAAACCTTAGACCAGTTAATTTGGAATTAACTCATGAGCACTTGTGAGGTAATTTGCTTGTTCGGCTCTTGTCATTTCCAAAAGCAAGGTAATCTTACCACAAAAAGCAATTTGCTAGTATAACTTCATTATCCTACCCCTTTCTGCCCATAAAAATCTTTCTTTTCCTCTCAGTCTACAAGTCCTCTCCCCCTCCCCCTCCGACCCACAAAAAAAGAAAGAAAAAGAAAAAGAAGTCTTTCATTTTTGAAGGGGGGGATGATTTTTGTTTGGGGGTCGCACCTGGCAATGCTCAGAGGTTACTCACTCCTGTTTCTCAGGAATTACTCCTGGTAGTGCCTGGGGCCATATGGGATACTGGGGATGGAAACTGGGTTGGCTGTGTGCCAGGCAAGTGCCTTACCCACTGCACTATCTCTTCAGCCCCAAGTATTTAATTTTTTTGCAGTTCCCAGAATTCCTTTCTAGCCTGTAAAATTAAATTTCTGCCTTCTTCACCAACCAATGAATAAAAGTTTGTAAAATCTTTAAGGCTTTTGAAGATATTTCAACTGTATTATATGACAATTTTTATTATAGTTTGTCATGTTTATAATAGTATCAGTGTTTATGGTTTTGATATACACAGTTACCTAACCTCAGAGCCACCAAAGTGCCCAAGATATTCCTATACTATGTACAGTTAACCATATAATTCCTCTGCAACTACTTCTTCCTCATTTGGTACTCTTAATTCTGTAATCAGGGCCAAGAGTCTGCTATCATTTGACACTGTCTATTCCTTTCTTTCTTTGTGGATCACAGATAAGTAAGATAATCTAGTTCTTGTCCTTCTCTCTGACTTATTTTGCTTAACATAATAACCTCTAGGTCCATTCAGGTGACAACAAACTGTACGATTTCATCTTTTTTATGACTGTATTATATTCCATTGTGTATATATACAACATCTTTATCCACTTATCTATCATTGAAACTTGGGTGATCTCCATATATTGGCTTACTGTTCTTAGTGCAGTAATGAACATAGGTGTGCATATATCTTTCAGAATTAACTTCTGGGATTTTGGAGTATATGCTCACATGTGGGATCACTCAGTCACATAAAAGCTTTAGTTATTCTACTCCACTGGTGTAAGAGCCTCTCCTTATGCTAATACCGTACTATTTTGATTATTATAGTTTTATATAAAATTTAGTCAGAAAATAAGATACCTCTCATCTTTTTTTTTCTTCTCAGAAGGACTTTGGGTTGTGTAGGGAGTTTCATGATTCCATACACATTTTAGACAATTTTGTTCTAAGTCATTGAAGAATGTCATCAGAAATTTTATGGTAATTTCATTGAATCTGTATAATACTTTGGGTGGGATGGTCATTTTGACAATGTTAATTCTTCTAATCTATGATTACAGAACATTTTTACATTTTCCGGTAGCTATTCCTACTTCTTTCAAAATGATGTACAGTTTTCAGTAATTAAGTCTTTCACATCTATGTATCTGTTGTTTTGGGACACCTTAAAAAAATTTTTTTTCAGTGCCCGAGAACCAATGACTGGTTAAAGAAACTTTGGTACATCTACACAATGGAGTACTATGTTGCTGTTAGAACAGATGAAGTCATGAAATTTACATACAAGTGGTACTGCATGGAAAGTATCATGCTAAGCGAAATGAGTCAGAAAGAGAGGGATAGACATAGAAAGATTGCATTCATCTGGGGAACCTAAAGTAACAAAATAGGAGACTAAGACCCAAGAATAGCCGAGATAAGTACCAGGAGGTTTACTTCATGGCTTGGAGGCCAGCCGCACACGCTAGGAAAAAAGGCAGCTCAGATAGAGAAGGAAGCACCAAATAAAGGGTGTTGGGGGGATCCTCTCAGGATGAGAGCTGCATGCTGAAAGTAGACTATAGAGCGAACATGATTGCCACTCGGTGTCTCTTTTGCAAACCACAGCACCCAAAAAAGAGAGAGAACAAAAGGGAATATCCTGCCACAGAGGGAGGGTGGAACGGAGGGGCTGGGGGGTGGGAGAGATACTGGGATCATTGGTGGTGGAGAATGGGCACTGGTAGAGGGATGGTTACTCGATCATTGTATAACTGAAACCCAAGCACAAAAACTTGTAAGTCTACAACTGTACCTCATGGTGTTTCACTAATAAAAATTTAAAAAAAAAATTTAGGCACCATGTTTTACAATACTGTTAATGATAGGGTTTCATGCATAATTCAGTCTCTCACCATACCCTCCTCCATCCAAGTGTTCATTTCCCTCTATCTCCTTCTGACTAACATTATACATTCTAGCATGATACTCTCCAGATCTATCTATACAGTAGTTGTCTCTCTTATGTTCATTGCGGCACTGTTCACAATAGCTCAAATCTGGCACATGTTCAAGTGGGGTTATCCTTTCTCATTCTTTATTATTTGCATAAATAATTAAAAATATTTTTATTGTTGTTGTTTTCAGCCATTCAGCCCTGGTGATGCTTGAGAACCATATGTGGTGCAAAAGAAGAAACTGGGGTCAGTTGTGTATTAAGGTCAAAGTCTTACCCCATGTGGAATCTGTCAGTGTTTGTGTATTGACTGTGTAGTCTGCTACTTTGTTGTACTGGTTTATTTATTGTAAGAGGTTTTGATTCTGTGTGTGGAGTCCTTAGGGTATTCTATGCATATTATCATGTCATCTGCAAATAGTGACAGTTTTAAGTTTTTAAAATTTTGATACCTTTAATTCTTTTTTCTTGCCTCACAGCTGTGACAAGGACTTCTAAGACTATGCTGAATAATAAAGGAGAGTATGGACATCCAATTTATCATCTAGGAATCTTGTTTTCTTACTGGTGTGTCTAGTTAATCTGTCTACTGTCAAAAGTGGGGTGTTAAAGTGTCCCACCACTATGGTGTTCCTATTGATGATCTCTTCAGGTCTATTAGAAGTTGCTTTAACTTTAATGCCATTTAATTTGGTGCATATATGTTGATCAGTTGATCCCTTAACCAATAGGTAATGTCCACTCCTATCTTACTACTTTCTTTAGTTTAAACATATACCAGGCATTTCTATAAGACGTTCAACATGTGACTACCCACTCGACCTCAAATTTAACAATGTGTCCTTCCTTTTAGTTTCTTCAGGATCCTGTGAATCCCCTTGCCCTGGCACTTACAACATTCTGCTATACTGACACAACATTCTACTAACGCAGTTTTGATCCCTGACATCTCATATGGTCATGTGAGCCCAACAGAAGTGATTCCTGAGTACAGAGACAGGCATAACCCTCGAGTAATGCTGAGTGTGACCACCTGCCCCCCCGCCCATGGTACTTTTTAGAGTTTTGAGGGAGCATAATAAGTTGCCTTTTTTCTTGTCTCCTGATAAACTATAAAATAAGACTAGAAGTAAAATACAGATAAAATATTACCCCCAATACTAGTATAATATTGAGATATAACTGTCAGTTAAGAAAGAAAAAAACGGAAGAATAATCAACAAAAGTTAGAAACACTATATATATATAGTTAAGTTGTAGAAAGCAAATTTTGTAAGTAGCAGCTTTTCATACAAATTCAAATATACTTTAAAATTTTTTAAAGAATGCATTATCTACCTCTATTCATATTACTATCTACACAATAAGTGTCATAAATCAATGACATTTTCTTTCATTTTGAAAAATATAATTTAGTTGAGTTTATTTCTATAATAAATAATATATACTAGGCCTTGAAGCTATAATGTCTACGCTAAAATATTATAAAATTACCCACCATCTTTTTTATCATTGTCTAAGACTCCATCACTGTGATCAGTTGAGATGCAAGTATTATATTTTTTTCGAAGCATAATAAAGTCGCTCAAAAGGTCCAAATTATTCCCACAACTTTTGCCATTCTTAAAAGATGTTTTTTCAATTATTGGAGAAGAATGTGACTCAAGAGATGATGGTACTGTGTGGCAAAGTTCCTTGCAATCTTTATTTTTTTCATTTTCAATTATTCTATAAGATAGTTCCACATCATTTTTTGCTTTCTCTTCTTTTGTTGGTGTCTTAACAGAGATATCATCATCAGAAAAACATAGATCTGGTACTTCTTCTACCAAAGATAAACTTTTTTGTGGAAGAGATAAATGATCATTTGTAGATTTCTCATCAATAAGTACAATAGATGAGGGGCAACCTTTATGTTCTTGCCATGCTGAAAACAGAATAGAAATATTTGGATGATTTCTATGACTAAATGAGTAGCACTTGGATATTAAGTTGTGGTTTCTGAATATAATATGATTCTAAGTATACTCTATTTACTTCAGAGGTCCTCAAACTGCTATTGTCTACTGCCTTCTTTTTAGAAAAAATAGTCACTAGAGCCGTCCTGGAAATACATGTCCTTTAAGTTAACAGAGAATGCCCCCTAGTTGCACCAAGGTTATTATTGCCCCCACCTCTACCCTTCCCTGGGGGTTTGGGGGTGTGATATAACCCACTTTGGGAAACAATTGTTTACTGCTTTGAAATTATACTTTTGGTTTGAATAAAATATTATATTTCAAATAATAAAAATTTAGCACATTATTTCTACTTTAGTAGCTAGTTTACCAGGTAAATAAGTAATTACAGAAAAACCCTATTGTAAAAAGCACATATGTCATAGCTTTGGTAGTAAGAGTTTCCTGAGGTTCAAAAACTTATCTCTCAAGCAAGCCATATTTTAGAAGAAAAACCTGCAATACAGATAGTTTAGAAAGACTATATCAACCCATATATCAATTATACAATTAATTCGTACCAATATTTTAAAAGAAAAAATTTGTCAAATATTTAAATAATATTTCATAGACACATGCCACAACACAGGTGAATATTTAAAAAACATGCTAGATGAAAGGAGATAGTCGTGAAAGACCAAAACTTGCACAATGAATGACTCCATTTACATGAAACATCTAGAATATGCAAGTATATAGAGAAAGAGACTAGATCAGTGATTCCACAACTAGGAACTCATATGAGTGACTGAGATCAGGCACTAGATTTCTTTTGGGGGGGGGGTGATAAAAATGTTTAGAACTTAATTGTGATGATGAATATACAACTTTATGTATATGTTAAAAACCACTGATATACTTTAAATGGGTATTTTAATGATATATAAATTACATTTTAACTATGTATATATTTATTTATCTATCACACAGAGAGAGAGAGAGAGAAAGAGAAAGAGAGAGATAGAGTACAGTGAGTAGGGTGCTTACCTGGCATGCAATCCACTTGGGTTTGATCTCCAGCACCACATATGGTCCCCTGAACACTGCCAGGAATTATCCCTGAGATAGAAACCAGGAGTAAATACTGACACAGTCAGGTGTAGCCAAAATACTACACCATACCCCCAAGAAGAGACACAAAAGGCCAAGGACTATGTAAAAAATGCTCTTCATCATTAATCATCAGGAAAATACAAATTAAACCCATAAGATACCACAACACACATTAGGATGATTAAACTGAAAAGACTGCAATACCAAGTACTGGCAATGATACAGAATGACTAGAACTTTTATACAATACTGGTGTCATGTACAATGGTACCAAAAAACTCATTTGAATAGTACGTTATAAAATTAAAAATACACATATAATAAGGTCCAATAATTTGTCTTAGATATTCACTCGAGAAAAAGGATAACATACATCCACAAAAAGACTTGAGAGGAATATTTATAATAGTTTTATTCATAACTATAAAAAGACTAGGAAAAACAGAATTGAATAATTGTGATACACCCATATGATAAAATCTACTTAGTAATAAAAATAAACATACTATATTTATATACACCATCATGAGCAGATCTCAAAAATGTCATGCTGAATAGAAGCCAGATACATAAAAGTTTATGCTGTATGGTTCCTTAAATGAAATTCTAGGATAAAGGAAACTAATGTAACAGAAAATAGACCAGTGGCCACCTAGAATCAAGGATAAATATTTGTAGGCAGAGATAAGGAATAGGGGAGAAAACAGAAGGCAAACAAACACAAGGAAACTTTTTGGCTATAGAAATATTCTATATATTTTTATGTATATGTGGTGTCAGGGATCAAACGCAGTGCCTTACACAGTCAAGGCAAGTACTCTACCACCAAGTCAAAATAATTGTTCCATTATACTAAATTTAGAGTAATTTGACTTTTTGATAATTCCACTTGTCACTTGTATGTATCAGTTATCATCCCGTTGATCATCGATTTGCTTGAGTAGGCACCAATAATGTCTCCATTCCTCCCTGTTGTGTCTAGTGTAGCCCAATGACATCTGCTCATTCCAGGAACACAAAAAGCCTCAAACCATTTGTTCAGGGTTTTGACGAAGAAGTCTGACTATCTCGTAGGTGGGCAGCCACATGTCCTTTTGACGTCCTGTGGAATCCAGTCAGTAACAGCTCTAGTCTAGTGGTCGTCTCTAAATTGCATTACGTGTCTGGCCCATCTGATTTTTGACGCCTTGGCAAATGAGACAGCGTCCCTGATTCTTGATTGTCAGTGGAGGTTGGAACTCCGGATTCCTTCTCTCACTTGAGTGAAATGTGATATTCCAAACACAGCTCTTTTGATTCTTCTTCAGGATACTCGCATAGTGTTCTCATCCTGTTTTCGCAGGGCCCAGGTCTCTGAGGTGTATGTTAGTGCAGGAAGAATGGTGTAGTCGAAAAGAAGTGCCCAGAGCCAGAGTTTCTTTGTCCTCTTAGCTATTTCTTCGACACTTTTGAAGGCATTCCACACCACTCTCTTCCTCCTGCGCAGTTCTGGTGCCACGTCATTCCTCATGTTGAGTTCTTGACTCAGGTACACATCACTGCTGCATTTGGAGATATTCATTCCGTTGAGAGCAAATGGAACGTCAGGGACTAGTTCATTTTTCATTAACATTGTCTTGGTGAGATTGAGCTGCAGTCTGACCTTTCCACACTCACAGTCTAAGTCAGCCAGCATTTGTGCCGCTTGGCTAATGTTTGGTGTTATTAGAATGATGTTATCAGCGAAGCAGAGGTGGTGTAGTTGCTGACCATCTATCTTCACTCCCTTTTCTTCCCATTCCAGTTGTCTCATGACGTTCTCAAGGGTGGCAGTGAAGAGTTTCGGTAAAATGGTATCACCCTGCCGAGCCCCTCTCTTTACATCGATGAACACTTCCTTGTAGAATGGTGAGATCCTGGTGGTGAATACAGCTCACGGAAGATCCTGATGTACAGAGTTTGAACACCCTATTTGGCTAGGGCTTTGATGACTGCTTCAGTCTCAACAGAATCAAAGGCCTTTTAATTGATGAACATTAGACAGAGAGGCATCTTGAACTCTTGCAAAACTACAATAAGCTTGGTCACTATGTGGATGTGGTCAATCGTGCTGAATCCTTTTCAGAACCCAGCTTGCTTGCATGGTTGTTCTTCATCTAGTGCTCTGCCTATTCTATTCAGGATGACTCCAGTGAACAACTTGTAGTCAAAGGACAACAGGCAGATGGGGAGATAGTTGCTGATATTGTGGATGTCTCCCTTCTTGTATAACAGAACGATCCTGTTAGTTTTCCATCAGCTCTTCACATGCTATTCATACAAGTAGCGTGTGAAGAGTTGAGCCAGTGTATTGATGAGTACTGGCAGCAGATTCTTCAGGTGTTAGGGTCTGACCTTGTCTGGACCAAGTGCAGTACGCTTCTTTAAGGATGAAATGGCGTGTCGGATTTCAAAGGAAGAACATTAGGAATGACATATTCATCTTGCGAAATTTGGTATGTGGGGAGGTGGACGTGGCTATCGAAGAGATCTGAGTAGAAATCGTGGATAATCTTCTCCATTGCCCTTCTGGAAGATGTGATTGATCCATCAGGACGTCAGAGGCAGTCATCTTGGTCTTGTAGTTGGCGAAGGACAGGTGGGCGTTGCAAATACTTTTCCTGACTTCTGCCTCATCAGCCAACACTGATACTCTTCTCTCTTTGAGGTTTTCCTTTATTGTTTCCCTGCACAGCTTTGCGAGCTCAGGCATTAGCTTGTGATTGCTTGAGGCTTGCACCAAACACGTTGCAAATAAGCTAGAGAGTTTCTGAAGACAGGTGTCTGGTTGTGTTTTTTTCACTCTCGGCATTCCTCACATAGTCATGGAGGTGCTGAACCAGTTGATCATATTCCGCATCGATGTTGTCAATGACAGAGTCTTCCCACATTGCCGCAATAGTGCCAAAGAGCTCCCAGTTGGTGGTAATTCTGGGAGTTCTCTTCTTAAACTTTGCAGTCCTTTCTCCACACTCTGTGAAGTAGAATTTTGCACAAAGGACACGGTGGTCCGATCCTGTTTGGAATTTTGGGACAACAGCGACATCGATCAGGCAAAACCGTCAATTGAATATGATGTTGTCAATTTTGTTGTAGAACTTCCATGATTTTTGTAAAAGTCTAAAAAACTCTCAAAAACGTTGAGAGACTCCCATGTCCAACATTTAGATTCGGCCTTCTGGAACTGTGAGTTACCATGGATGGTCTTGTTTGACATGATGAACTTAGACAGTCTCTCACCCTGTTCGTTCCATTCTAGGCCATTGGTCTGGATGTGGAGTTCTTAGTGCGACCTTCTTGGTCCTATCTTGGCATTAAAATCACCGACAATGATCTTGTAGAAGGTGTGGACTTCTTTATAGAACTTCTCCAGCTCCATGTAAAATTTCTCAATTTCTTTTTCATTGTAGTTGGATGTTGGTGCGTAGACAATGAAGATAGAAACTGCTGGTAGTGAGCCACATCTATTCAAGTGCAATCATCCGATTCGAGTTGTTAGGCATTCAAATGAATCAGTGCTCATGGACAAGTTTGTGTTGACAAGGACATAGACACCAGCAACACCTCTATTGTCCCATGTTCCGAGGAACAGTTCTTCTCCAGTGTCAAAAATAGCATTATGTGATTGATGCTTTCTCGTCTTGGTCAGACCAATGATGTTGTATTTGATCTTCTGCATTTGCACCATCAGTTCCTTGATGGATCTTTTTGATGCCAGCATAAGTGCATTGAAAGTAGACAGTCATTTTAGTCCTTCTTCATTTTGGCAGCCTAGTTCGGCCCAGAGATTTTTTAAGCTGTATTTTTAAAAATGTATTTATTTATTGAATCACTGTGGGAAAAGTTATAAAGCTTTCAAGTTTAAGTCTCGGTTATGCAATGATTAAACACCTTTCCCTTCACCAGTATTTATTTTTTCACCACCAAGAACCCCAATATACCTCCCCTCCCACCCTTCCCAATGCCTGTGAGGAAGATGAATTCTACTTAACTCTCTATCTACTTTGATTACATTCATTATTTCTACAAAAGCTGCACCTTTATTGTTTAGTTTGCACCCAACAATCAGAACTGCTGAAAAAGCATTGTGAAGTAATTTGTTTTCTACAGCTCATTATGAGAACCATATGATGATTTTATATTTCTATATTTTACTAATTAAGTCTAGAGGGATTTCTGCCAAGAGCCAGTTAATTACGAGATTGGTTTCTGTGGCTCTGGAGCCATGGCCGTGCTGGAGAGCAGCTCGTGGGGGGCAACTCGTGACCTCAGTAGGGCGTGAAGGACGAGCCGGGAACACACCCTTCCCATGAGGTTGCAGTTGTCTGTCACAGCCAGCTCATACCTGGAGTTCCAAAAAGCTCTGAGGCGGCTGCCATCTTGCTGCCCAGGGGGAAAGAGGCAGAAGGGAGCAACACCTCTTCCCTCCCGGCGATGCACGGTACCATGGATTAACACATAGTCCATTCACTTTTCTTCAGCCCAGAGATTTATCAGCCTCTCCTCACTCATCCCTCTTAAACGCTGCCATATTGGGGGCTCTTTCAGGGTCATGGGATGAGGCCCATTATTTTTACTGTTTTTGGTATATCAAATATGCCATGGGTAGCTTGCAGACTCTGCCATGCAGTGGGCAATACTGCAGATTAAAATTAACTTTTATGTGGCTTCCATTGCTATAATATTTTAGACTTTACAAATATCAGTATCTTAAAGGAAAACTACTCCATACAATTCCAGTTTCACTTTTTCTGGCATAGTCTATGCCTTAATTATGGTGGTAGGTCTTCGATATATATATTTATTAAAGTGCACCAAACTGTATAATTAGGAAAATTTCATTTTATGAAACTTACAACTCTCCTAAAGTTTATTTGAAAAAAATGAAATGACTATTGGACCAACTAAATAAAGTGAAATTTATGACTAGTGCTTAAATCATGATCTTTAAAAAGAGACACATTCTGGCATACAAGAGTCAATGTTAAGTATTTGGACCTAATTATATTTTTCAATAACCTCATGGAAAGCTAGTTTTTATTATTTTTTCTCCCTAAAAGTGCTGACACAAGTGTTATTTAGTATTATGTACTTACATTCTAATTGGAGTTCTTTACTAGGCAAGTTAATCTTCATTTTATTATCATCAGAAGATAGATCATCAGGACACAAATATATATTCTGATGTTCCAAATCTTCTGTCACTATCAGGTTTAGTCCTGTTTGTTTCCATCTCTCTGTATTTATAGGACTAACCACGACACCTTTTTCTTCAGTAGAAAATAGCTTTTTCAGGTTTATAGCTGGATGCTGGTTGATGGGCTCTTCAGTTTTTGGCACTAAAAAATAACAAAAATGGAACACAATAAAGATAACCACTCTGGAAATTCCTTGTGAAAGAGATTTTCATTCATGTGGTGAAGGTGGGGAGTGCAACTGAAATTATACGAAGTATTTTGTCTTTAAGATACTGATATTTATGACTATAAATGCTATAGATGTCATAAAATATTATAGCAATGAAAGCCACTTTAAGTTTATTTTGATCTGTGGTATTACCAAGAAGTTAATCTTATTCCAAATTTAGTAGACTGGAAGGGCTAGAGCGATAGCACAGTGGGTAAGGCATTTGCCTTGCACGCAGTCAACATGGCCGACCCGAGTTCGATTCCTCCGTCCCTCTTGGAGAGGCCGGCAAGCTACTGAGAGTATCTCGCCTGCACGGCAAAGCCTGGCAAGCTACCTGTGACGTATTTGACATGCCAAACACAGTAACAACAAAGTCTCACGATGGAGACATTACTGGGCCCGCTTGAGAAAATCGATGAACAATGGGAGGACAGTGACAGTGACAGTAGACTGGAACAATTTAGTCATTTCTAATGAGCTCATAAATTTTGAAGAATTAAAGTAATATTTATTAAATAAATTCTAATTCATTACAATGAGTCTAAACAGGAAGATATATTTGATCAAATTTTATGATTCTCATTTATCATTGTGACAGAGAGCTTTCTACTTCATTAATGTTTTTGTAAGGGTCACTCCCAATGGAACTCAAGCTTCAAAGTACTTAGGTGCTACCATGACCACCAAGTTCACACATACTGGTAGTGGTTGGAGGTGATGTGGTATATGGGACTGAACCCAGCCTTGCACATGCAAGATAGGGACTACTTGAGCTGCATCCACAGACCTCCATTTAATCACTTTTTAGCCTAAATAAAAAAAAGCAATGTATGACCAAAAGTAGAGCAACTACTTGATGTTATTATTTCCATTATCAACCCACAATTAGAATTATAAATTTTGAAATTCTGATTTTCAATCTGCTTCTTATGACAATAATAATAAAAACAAAACTGACAAAACATTGCTACTGAATGTCAGTTACCTTTTCACATATACTTTCTATTTAACACTCAAAATCAATCTTTACCTGTAAGCAAAAGTGACTTCAAAGAACTTCTGCAACTTTGTAATTGCCATACCTTCAAGTATTTGTTAACTGATTCTTCAGCAGTAAGCAAACTACTGAAAAAGAGTTTATTTAATATATTAATATTATTGAATCTTTATATAACAAAACTTTATTAAAAGAAAAGTTATTTTTAATGTTCTAAAGTGAAAAAAGTGATCTATTTAATACGTGTTTAAACTGAAGTAGAGAGTTTCACAAACTGTGCTAGCACCAACCCTGCAAATTGCCCCATATAAGAATACAATCTAGGGGCCACAGACATGGCTCAAAGTGCTATTATTTTTGTGAGGTCAATGTTGGATGTCTAGTACCACAAAATTTCCTGAGCACTGCCAGGGCACAACCCCATGCATTGCACCAGAATAGTCTCTGCAGGGAGGAACAGGATACAATCTTAAATGAAATTTTTGTGTTTAACATGAAAAATGGTAGCAGCAATACAAAGTTTGACAACATTATTCTCTGACAACCAGAAATTCTGGGATCTTTGGTGGCTATGGATAGAACTATGGAAACGAAAAGGTTCTCTATATTCTATCTTCTCAGGAAGTGACCAGTTACTGTTCTGGCAGTAACAATATTTGGATATTTTTCAATCTTGGTGGATGTGTGGGTGAATAGCAAGTGTTTTTATTTACATGTTTTGAGGTTGTAGTAGAGAAGGGAACTGTGCTTTACACTTAGTGCCAACAGAGACAGTGATACTGGTGAGTGGCCCATTGGCCACTATGCTAAGGAACTGTTTCAATATCATATATTTAAAAATTTTTTTCGGATCTGTGGTGGTGGGAAATGGGCACTGGTAGAGGGATGGGTATTAGATCATTGTATAATTGAAACCCAAGCACAAAAATTTGTAAGTCTACAACTGTACCTCATAATGTCTCACTGATAAAAAAAATTTTTTTTCAAGTTGATTAGTTTTCACGGTAATTCATTTACATTTAAAAAACTGATAGATCCTATATCTATCAATTAATAGCTTCTACATTGTCAGGTTACCCAGTTCTCTTTTCAACACAACAAATGTTACCTGATTCCTGTGTGTCATTAAAAAAGAACTATGCATATAAAACCAAATATATACATATATTGATATATTACACCAGATGCTTACTATAGACACAGTTCTAGCTTATATTTTTTCAAAGTGTTATCTTGGAAATTGCTTTTTTATTGGATGATGTAATTAAGGACTTCTTGTTCTGAATTGCAGTTTGAGCTCAAGATAAAGTTTTACTCACATTTTGCCAACAGGAGAAAATAAAAATTTCTGAAGTCCTGGACATAACAAATTCACCGAAGAATGTTGGTTTGTTAAATTCAGAGGAATTAATGGCATTTCTAACATTGCTAAAATGCATAAAATTTTATCATATTATTACTTAAATACTGAATAATATAATTACAAAAGTTACAAAAATGGAACACATAGTAAGCAACTACTACATTTGATAGTTACCACATTTCAATAAAAAGAAGTTTGGAGTTATCTGAACTATTTAAAAAGTCTTAAAATTTCCACATATATAAGGAATTATACATATATCATTTCTCATTTTTTATTTGTGGTGATTTGGGGGGATTGTTTGGGGGCACACCTGACAGTGCTCAAGGGCTACTCCTGGCTCTGCACTCAGGGTAGGCTCAGGGGAACATATGGGGTGCCAGAAATCAAACCCATGTTAGCTGTGTACAAGGCAAACACCCTACCTGCTGTACTATTGTTTCAGCCCTATTAGTGGTGATTTTTAAATAGAATGACAACTAAAGTTTATAGAGTTTACTGTATGAGATACGCCCTACCCGCTGTGCTATTGCTCCAACCCTTAATGTCCAGATCACCGTATGAGATAAATTTTAAGAGTTCTATGTGTGATTTTGATTCTGACAAGTTATTATTACTTAGAAGATCATACATTTATCTCTGTAGTAAATATTAATAATGCCAAATAGTAATTTTCTGTGTGAAGCAAGATAGTTTTTATTGAAAATTATTTAGAATGATATGAGCGTGGAGGAAAAGGTAAGTATTTAAAAGAGAATGCAGTTTTCTCCGGAGTCAAAATAGGCAAGCAAAGCAACAGAGACAAGAAAGCAAGACACTGAACCTTGGGAGAACACGGGATTTAAAGAGCACGGCATCAGACAAATAGTATTAGTGGAAAGTAACTTTTCATCTTCATAGATATGGAGAGTTGCTAGCCTAACAATGAATTATATTTTTCATATTTAATTTAATTTTGTTTTTGGACCATATCTGGCAGTGTTCAGGGGTTACTCCTGGCTCTGCACTCAGAGATCACTTCTGGCTGTGCTCAGGAGACCATATAGGATGCCAGGGATCAAACATGCGTCACCTGCATGTAAGACAAGCACCCTATCTGCTGGCAGGCTCTATGTTGTATTTTTATAGGGTATTCTTGAAAATATGGTCTTTATTCATAAGAAGTTAACATGTTTCTATGACTTCAAATAAATGATTTAACTTGCAAAAAAATGATGAATGTGGTCCAGTTATGAATGTAACTAAATAATGTTTCCATCATTATATTTAAGACACAACATGATTAGGCATTACATTGAAACAAAAGATGATTCAGAGATCATAAATTTCCTAGAATAATATTAACAATAATGATAGAATTATTTAGGGAGGTTAAATTATTTTTTAATTTACAAAAGTGAAACAAGGGTTCAGCAAGAATGCGAAAACTATTATAAAACATAAACATTTATTTATTGATCTATATTATTGAATTTACATTTTTAATGCTAGTGGTATCCTCCAATTCTCTTCCTTGATTTTTATAACTTTTCTTTATACATATTCAGTTTTGGTACTAGAAGGAAAGTAATTTAATAAGAGTAACAAATATAAAGAGAGCATATAAAATAAAAACCAATATATTAAACTGCAATAATCAAACTTTAAAGATGAAGTTGTTTTATAATACTAGACATGTCACAGTCACAGTCTTTTATCTCACATATACATAACCTTGATAAGCTCTACTATTTATTTAAAAATTTACCTGGTTTACTTTTCTTTGGTTTATTCTGGTTTTGAGTGGCCCAAATCTCGATGGAGCTGCATTTTATATCTTCAGTTTCAAGTTTTTGCTTGGTAGCAGTATCTGAAAATAAAAAGAGGAAAATCTACTTTAAGCAAAAGGACTTCTATATTAGATTTTTGCTGTAATTTTGTTCATTTAAAGAAAAATTAATTTTGTTCATTAAAAGCAAAAAAAAACGGAGTTTGATTCCTCTGCTCCTCCTGGAGAGCCTGACAAGCTACCGAGAGTATCTCACCCTCACAGCAAAGCCTGGCAAGTTACCTGTGATGTATTCAATATGCCAAACACAGTAACAAGTCTCACAATGTTACTGGGCCTGAGCAAATGTTACAGCTCGAGCAAATCAATGAACAATGGGAGGACAGTGACAGTGAAAAGCAATAAACTGGACTTGCAATAATCAAATTTCAAAGATAAAAATTGTCTCATAAGATTTTATATGTAAATGTAAATATAATCCTGATAAACTTGATGGTTCTTAAAGTTTTTACCTGGTTCACTATTCTTTGGTTCACTTTGACTGGGAGCGGCTAAAATTTCTGTGGAACTGCATTTCATATCTTCACTTTCAAAGTTTTGTTGAATAATAAGATCTGAAAATAAAAATAGGGAAGTCTACTTCCTACAAAAGAACTTTCACATTAGAGACTTTTAAAAAAGGTAATTTTGATGATTAAAACAATTATGATTAAAAACAATAAATCAGTGAAAATTTTCTAGAATACCCAATCCTGGCTAAGACCTCTGGGGTAATCTTGGGAGACAGGGCAGGTCAAGTACCCACCCTACCATAGCCCAGACAGCCACACTCATCATGCCCCAACAGCTGTCACCATGACTCTGGTCAAATTGCCCAATTAAATATTCTAGATTTTCTGGAACAACATCTCCAAACTCTCTAATACTAGCATCCCAGTAGGAGCACACCAGATTGAGTAGGAATATAACATAGAAGCCAAATAATCTAGACTAACAAAAACATTAACACAGAGGTCTCACCTTGCAACAACAGCTTAATAAGCTTACCTCAGAAATGGACTTGATGTCCCCATGGTGAAGTACAATTTAAAAAAGAATTTTTAAATTAAAGTACTTTTTGTCATTCTATTAGCCGTGTATTGATAATAAACTATATAAAATAAATTACTGTGGGCCTGCTACATGGGTAGACTTGAGGGGTGGTTGGGAAAATGGAGACAATGATGAAGGGAAGGTGACTGGTGGTACAACTGGTGCTGAAATACTGGATACCAATTACAAATCATCATGAACAATTTTGTAAATAATGGTGTCTAAATAATGTGGGGAAAACAAAACAAAACAAAACAAAAATTCCCCAATAAATTAGATTGCATTAATCAAATTTTATTTTTTGAACTTTTTAATTGAATCACTGTGAGATACACTTTACAAAGGTGTTCATGATTGGATTTCAGTCATAGAGTATTCCAATATCTCATATCCCCTGACTGCCTCTATGACAGGCACTTCTCTTTCTCTCTCTCCCTCTCTCTCTCTTTCTCTCTCTTTCTCTATCCTCCTTTTGGGCATTGTGGTTTATAATAACGCATCAATCAAATTTTAGTAAAGTAAGTAAAGGCCCTCCCATTGATCATCGATTTGCTCCAGCGGGCCCAGTAACGTCTCCATTGGAGACTTTGTTGTTACTGTGTTTGGCATATCCAATAGGTCACGGGGAGCTTGCCAGGCTCTGCCGTGCAGGCGAGATACTCTCGGGTAGCTTGCCAGGCTCTCTGAGAGGGGCGGAGGAATCGAATTCCAATCGGCCATGCTGGCTGCATGCAAGGCAAATGCCCTACCCGCTGTCCAGCGGGTAAGGCGTTTGCCTTGCACGGAGCCAACCCGGGTTCATTTCCCAGCATCCCATATGGTCCCCCGAGCACCGACAGGAGTAATTCCTGAGTGCAGAGCCAGGAGTAGCCCCTGTGCATCGTCAGGTGTGACCCAAAAAGCAAAATCAAATTTTAAAGATGAAAATTGTCTCAAAACTTTGCAATTGTAAAGATAACCCTGATAAACATGATGATTCATTAAAAACTTTTTTTTTTTTGCTTTTTGGGTCACACCCAGCTATGCACAGGGGTTACTCCTGGCTCATGGACTCAGGCATTACTCCTGGCGGTGCTCAGGGGACCATATGGGATGCTGGGAATTGAACCTGGGTCGGCCGTGTGCAAGGCAAATGCCCTACCCGCTGTGCTATTGCTCCAGCCCCCTCATTAAAAACTTTTACCTGGTTCTCTGTTCTTTGGTTCACTCTGGCTTTGAGTGCCCAAAATTTCTGTAGAGCTGCATTTTATGTTTTCAGTTCCAATGTTTTGCTGGATAGTAAGATCTGAAAAGAAAAATAAGAAAGCCTGCTCTCTGCAAAAGGACTTTCATATTAGGTTTTTTTTTTGGGTAATTCTAATCCTTTTAAATTGATAAATTAGATTGCAATAATCAAATTTTAAAGATGAAAACTGCCTCAAAACTTTGTAAATGTAATGATAATGGTGACAAGCTTGATGATTCATTAAAATTATTTTACCTAGCTCACTGTTCTTTGGTTCATTCTGGCTTTGAGTGACTAAGATCTCAATGGAGCTGCATTTTATATCTTCATTTTCAGTGTTTTGATTGGTAGTAGGATCTAAAAAGAAAAATAAGAAAGGCTACTTTTAACAAAAGAAATTTTATATTAGGCTTTAAAAATTTTGTTCATTAAAAATCACTTATCACTTAATCACTTAATCCCCGTTATTCATCGATTTATTCGAGCGGGTGCCAGTAACGTCTCCATTCATCCCGGTTGCGTGCTAGCGTAGCCCAATGGTATCTGTTCGTTTTAGGAACATGTAGAGCCTCAAACCGATCATTTAGGGTCTTGACGAAGAAGTCTGACCATCTTATAGGTGGGCGTCCACGTGATCTTTTGATGTCTCGTGGAATCCAATCAGTAATGGCTCTAGTCCAGCGGTTGTCTGTAAACCTCATTACATGTCCAGCCCATCTGATTTTTGATGTCTTGGCAAATGAGACAGCGTCTCTGATTCTTGAGCGTTGACGAAGATCAGAACTCCGGATTCTATCTCTCATTTGAGTGAATCGTGATATTCCAAGCATAGTTCTTTCGATTCCTCTTTGAGAGACCCGAATAGTGTTCTCATCCTGTTTTCGTAGGGTCCAGGTCTCTGAGGCATATGTTAATGCAGGAAGAATAGTGGAATCAAAGAGATGTGCTCGTAGTTGGAGGTTCTTTGTCCTTTTAGTTATTTCTTCAATGCTCTTGAAGGCATTCCAAGCCGCTCTCTTCCTCCTGCGTAACTCAGGTGCCAGGTCATTCATCATGTTGATTTCTCGACCTAAGTATATATAACTGTTGCATTCGGAGATGGTGGTTCCGTTGAGAGCGAATGGAGCGTCAGGAACAAGGCTGTTTCTCATAAACATTGTCTTCGTAAGATTCAGCTGTAGTCCAACCTTTCCACACTCACGGTCAAAGTCCGCAAGCATTTGTGCCGCTTGGCTGATGTTTGGTGTTATTAGAACGATGTCATCAGCAAAGCGGAGGTGGTGTAGTTGCCGACCATCTATCTTCACTCCCATGTTTTCCCATTCTAGTCGTCGCATGATGTTCTCGAGGGTGGCACTGAAGAGTTTTGGTGAAATGGTATCACCCTGCCGAACCCCTCTCTTGATATGGATGATTACTTCTTTGTAGAATGGTGAGATCTTGGTAGTGAATCCGCAATAGAGCTCACGAAGGATCCTGATGTATTGAGTTTGTACGCCCTGATTGGCTAGGGCTTCCATGACCGCTTCCGTCTCAACAGAATCAAAGGCCTTCTTTAAATCAATGAACGTTAGACAGAGCGGCATCTTGAACTCCCGAGATACCTCAATGAGCTTGGTTATTGTGTGGATATGGTCGATGGTACTGAATCCTTTTCGGAATCCAGCTTGTTCACATGGTTGTCCTTCATCTAGTGTTCTGCTAATCCTATTCAGGATGACTCGAGTGAATAGTTTGTAGATGACAGACAATAGGCAGATTGGGCGATAGTTGCCAATGTCGTGGATGTCTCCTTTCTTGTATAGTAGTACAGTCTTGCTGGTTTTCCATTGGGATGGAACCTTGCATTCAGACAGGTAGCGTGTGAAGAGTCGAGCTAATGTATTGATGAGTATTGATGGTAAGTTCTTCAGGTGTTCAGGTCTGATCTTGTCTGGGCCAGGTGCTTTTTGTTTCTTTACCGACGAGATGGCATGTTGGATTTCGGAAGGGAGAACATTGGGAACGACATATCCATCATGTGATATGTGGGCAAGTGGATGTGGCTATTAAAGAGATCTGAGTAGAATTCATGAATAATCTTCTCCATTGCCCTTCTGGAAGATGTGATAGATCCATCATGATGTCGGAGGGCAGTCATCTTGGTTTTGTAGTTGGTGAAGGACAGGCGGGCATTACGAATGTTTTTCCCAGCTTCTGCTGCATCTACCAGTACTGCTGTTCTCCTGTTTTTGAGGTCATCCTTGATGGCTTTTCTGCACTGTTTTGCCAGTTCGGACGTTTGCTTGTGGTTGCCTGAGGCACGTGCCACGCCACGTTGGCGAATAAGTTCAAGAGTGTTCGAAGAAAGACGGTTTTTTGTGGTTATCTCTCTCTTGGCATTCCTTGCACAATCATGGAGGTGCTGAATCATTCGATCGTATTCCTCATCAATGTTGTCAATAATAATAATAATAAATAATAATAAATTATATTTCAATAATAAAAATTTAAAGATGAAAATCGTCTCAAGACTTTGCAAATTTAATGATAACCCTGATAAGCTTGATGATTCATTAAAATTTTTTAACCTGGCTCACTGTTCTTTGGTTCACTCTGGCTTTGAGTGACTAAGAGCTTAATGGAGCTGCACTTTATATCTTCATTTTCAGTGTTTTGATTGGTAGTAGGATCTAAAAAGAAAAATAAGAAAGGCTACTTTTAACAAAAGAAATTTTATATTAGGCTTTAAAAATTTTGTTCATTAAAAATAATAAATTATATTTCAATAATAAAAATTTAAAGATGAAAATCGTCTCAAGACTTTGCAAATGTAATGATAACCCTGATAAGCTTGATGATTCATTAAAATTTTTTAACCTGGCTCACTGTTCTTTGGTTCACTCTGGCTTTGAGTGACTAAGAGCTTAATGGAGCTGCACTTTATATCTTCATTTTCAGTGTTTTGATTGGTAGTAGGATCTAAAAAGAAAAATAAGAAAGGCTACTTTTAACAAAAGAAATTTTATATTTGGCTTTAAAAATTTTGTTCATTAAAAATAATAAATTATATTTCAATAATAAAAATTTAAAGATGAAAATCGTCTCAAGACTTTGCAAATGTAATGATAACCCTGATAAGCTTGATGATTCATTAAAATTTTTTAACCTGGCTCACTGTTCTTTGGTTCACTCTGGCTTTGAGTGACTAAGAGCTTAATGGAGCTGCACTTTATATCTTCATTTTCAGTGTTTTGATTGGTAGTAGGATCTAAAAAGAAAAATAAGAAAAGCTACTTTCAGGGCTGGAGTGATAGCACAGAGGGTAGGGCATTTGCCTTGCATGCGGCCAACCTGGGTTCGATTCCCAGCATCCCATATAGTCCCCTGAGCACTGCCAGGGATAATTCGTGAGTGCAGAGCCAGGAGTAAACCCTATGCATGGCCGGGTGTGACCCAAAAAGCAAAAAATAAATAAATAAATAAAGTATTTAGAAAAAGCTACTTTCAACTTTTATATTAGGTTTTTTAAAATTTTGTTCATTAGAAACAATAAATTATATTTTAATAATATAATTTTAAAGATGAAAATTGTCTTGAAAGATTTTATATGTAAATAAATGTATTAGTCTTTTCCCTCACATATAGATAAACTTGATAAACTCGATGACTTATTTAAAAATTTTACCTGGTTCACTGTTCTTTGATTCAATCTGACTTTGAGTGGTCAAAATCTCTATGGAGCTGCATTTTGTATCTTCATTTTCAATATTTTGCTTGATAATAAGATCTGAAAAGAAAAATAAGGTCTACTTTCTGCAAAAAGACCTATATTAGGTGAGGCTTTTTTTTTTTTTTTTGCTTTTTTGCTTTTTGGGTCACACCCGGCGATGCACAGGGGTTATTCCTGGCTCTGCACTTAGGAATTACTGCTGGTGGTGTTCGGGGAACCACATGGGATGCTGGGAATCGAACCTGGTTCAGCTGCCTGCAAGGCAAACGCCCTACCCGCTGTGCTATTGCTTCAGCCTCTATTAGGTGAGTTTTTAAAAAAAATTTATTCATTACTTTGTGGCAATGATTCTTCATTACACAATGGCAATGATTTTACTTTACCATCAGAGTCAATTAAAGACTGGGAGTGTTACTCGTCCTTTCCATAGCATTTGTAAATTAAGCCCACAGATTACCGTGCAGTGTTGAACTCTATTATATTTTAAAGTTTTTGTATGCATTTACTACAAATTGACACTTTAATTTTTCATTTCCTTGTTTTGACATGTAGTTTGATTTAGTCATATCTGCAAGATTTCTTCTGTGGTCTATTATACAGAATAAGCATCTGTATTCTCAATAGATGTAACAAATCCCTCTTCATGCCTCTCTATTATGCAACATCTTTGATTATTTCAACTGACTGGGAAGTTTAGTACTCAGGGATTTTACTCCTGGCTCTGTATTTTAGGGATCATGCCTGGTGGAGTTCATGCTGTGTGTGGTGTCAAGAACCAAACCTCGGTCAGCTGTATGAATTGTACTATAAAGTCAAAACTATATGGGACTGGAATAAAGATAGACTCATAGACCAGTGGAATAGAATTAAGAGTCCAAAATTAACACCCCAGATTCATGGGCAGTTAATCTATGAAAAAGGAGCTAAATATATGAAGGAGAGAAAATGAAATCTCTTCAACAAATGAGTGGTGTTTGGAAAGCTGGATAGCAACATGTACAAAAATAAAATTAAAACCATATCTCACACCATTTACAAAAGCAAATCATTAAATACACTGGAGAAAATAGGTATAACTTTCCAAGAAAAAAGTCTGAGGTATTTTCAATGAGATGACCACAGAGGAAAAGACAACAAAACCAAAAATAAACAAACGGGACTACATTAAATAAAAAAGCTTCTGCACCGCAAAGGAAGTTCAAACTAACAACAAAAGAAACCCAGTTGAATGGGAGAAAGAATTTCTACATAATATCTTAGAAAAGGGCTAATATCCAGGATCTATAAAACATTTGTGAAGCTCAACAATAGAAAATCCAAGAGCCCCATACAAAAATGGGGAGAAGAGATGAACAGACATTTCCTCAAAGACTACATAAGGATAACTAGCAGACATATGAAAAATTGTTCATCATGACTTATGATGAGGGAAATATAAATCAAAGCAACAATGAGATATTATCTCATGCCAGTCAGAATAGCACATATCAAAAAGTCTAGAAACAGTGTTGGTGAGGTTGTGGAGAGAAAGGAACACTCGTTCACCATTGGTGGTCATGTTGACTCATTCAACCTGTATAGAAAGTAATAGAAGAGATTTCTCCAAAAAAGTAAAAATGAAACTTTGATATAAAATAGCCATACCAATTCTTGGCATCTGCTCCCCAGACAAAAAAAAGTATTTGAAAGGATATATATATATATACATATATATACACACACACACACACACACACACACACACACACACACACACACTCATTTCAGCACTTAGTACCATGGCCAAGATGTGGAAACAATCCAAATGCTCAAATACAGATAAACAGATAAAAAAAAAAAGTTGTGGTATACATACATAATGGAATACCATGCAGTTGTAAAAAGAACAAAATTGTGCAATTTACCAAGAGGGTTGAAGCTAGAATGTATTATGACTTCTGGTTGAACCAGAAATAAGTCAGAAGGAAAAGTATAGACAAGAATGATCTCTTTCACATGTGGAACTTCAATACACACACAGATGACCAAAGGCAATCTCACTGGAAAGTGTTCCTCAGAACTTACCTTAAGATGTGGGAGTCTGAGAATGAAACAGGAGGAAATTTTAGGACCTTAGGGGATGGAAGTGAGTACCCTAGTGGTGGGTGTAAGTTTGAAATGATGTATTCATAAAACTACTATTAGTAGTATTATAAATCACAATAAATCAATGAGGATTGCTTAAAAATCTGGAAGTTCAGAAAAAGTTTAAGGAATAATAACTTTACCATATGATTTTTTGAGGGCGCTAACAAGCAAATCTAGGGTTTCACATATGTAAGCATTTGTTCTACTTCTGAGAAAATTTCATAACCCTCAAGAATATAAAGTTTTACTGTCACTGTCTTGGCCCTCCCGTTGTTCATCGATTTGCTCGAGCGGATTTGCTCGAGCGGGCCCAGTAACGTCTCCATTGTGACAATTGTTACTGTGTTTGGCATATCGAATACGTCACGAGTAGCTTGCCAGGCTTTGCTGTGAGGGCGAGATACTCTCAGTAGCTTGCCAGGCTCTCCGAGAGGGGTGGAGGAATCGAACTCGGGTCGGCCATGTTGGCCGCTTGCAAGGCAAACACCCTACCGCTGTGCTGTGTTAAAGTTTTACAACAAATATTAAGTAATTTTTATAAATATATAATTTTAAATCAATTCTTACCTTTTTGGGAAAGCTTTTTATTTTTATCTACATAATTTACTCCTTCTGGCATGAAGTTTAATGATTCCTTCACTTCTGAGAAGGCTGACATATCAGCTTCTTGACTGAGACTTGAAGATACTAAGGTTTTATTCTCAGGCAATACTGATGGCTGAAATAATATACAAATAAAAGATTTTAGCGAAGTCTTCTAAGTATTTCTAAATTTAATAAATCAAGGTACTAAAATTTTAGCTCAATCCTACTCAAAAAAATTAAAAACTACACATATCTTTGAAAAGGTAAAGGTAAGGTAAAGGCCCTCCCGTTGATCGTCGATTTGCTCGAGCGGGCCCAGTAACGTCTCCATTGGAGACTTTGTTGTTACTGTGTCTGGCATATCGAATACTCTCGGTAGCTTGCCAGGCTCTCCGAGAGGGGCGGAGGAATCGAACTCGGGTCGGCCATGTTGGCCGCTTGTAAGGCGAACGCCCTACCCGCTGTGCTATCGCTCCAGTCTTTGAAAATCAGAAGTATATCAACACAAAATATTTTACATTATAAGCAATATTCTCTTTAAGTAAGGTTCATTGAGTGATGACTGATTATATTAGTTCTATACAATATC
Source organism: Sorex fumeus (assembly GCF_029834395.1). Taxonomy (NCBI): domain Eukaryota; kingdom Metazoa; phylum Chordata; class Mammalia; order Eulipotyphla; family Soricidae; genus Sorex; species Sorex fumeus. The sequence continues at coordinate 46,549,271 of NW_026606091.1, forward strand.
TTTCAGTGCAGAAATACCTTCTTCTGAACTGACAGCAAATTAAAAATTCTAAATTAAAAACTCATAAACACAGCAGATGAGAGATAATGAATGGTGGGAAATGAAAAGGGTAGACAGAATGGAACAGATTTTTTCAAATGTCTTAAAAAATTTCAAGTTAACTTTGTAAATGCATCTAATTTATATAAAGCTAGATATTTGAGCTTATGAAACTTACAGAAAGGGATCTGTTTTTTCAACTGCTAAAACAATTGACATAGTAATATCATTAACAATTTTGTACCTATTGGAACTATATGATAAGACTTTTAAAAAATTGACCTTATATGTGCAAAAAATCTATCTTTCCTTAAGGATTGGCAAACTTAAAATGGAGTTTCAGATCATCTCTTTTCTTACTCTTTCAATGAGATGACTTCTTTTATAGTTCAAGTACCATCTGTTCTGTATATAACTCATAAATAAACATTTCTAGTCTCCAATTTTTAAACTAAGACATGATGTTCTATATCTCAGGTATAGTATATTGAATAAAATTATTGAGAGGGGTTTTAAATTCCCTTATACTTGGGTTGCACACCAGAAGAATTAAGTCAGGATGTATTTGGATAGAATCCAGGCATCAGTGTTTTATTACAACTCTCCAAGTAATTCCAATGTGTAGCAAAACTTTAGAATCACTATCCTAGAAGTAAATTTAATTCCTTAATTGATATGAATTTAATAATAATAAAGTTTTTTATATCTAAATATGGTTTATGTTGGGCTGGAGTAATAGCACAGAGGGTAGGGCATTTGCCTTGCATGCGGCCAACCGGGGCCAACCCAAGTTCGATTCCTCTGCCCCTCTTGGAGAGCCTGGCAAGCTACCAAGAGTATCCCGCCCGCACAGCAGAGTCTGGCAAGCTACCCCTGACGTATTTGATATGCCAAAACACAGTAACAACAAGTCCCACAATAGATTCGTTACTGGTGCTCACTCAAGCAAATCGATGAACAATGGGAGGACAGTGCTACAATGGTTTATGTTAAAATCAGTGATGAGTACTTTACTTTTATTAAAATATTACTGAAGGAAAGTGAAGGAAAGAACATACTATGTTTTCTAGACATTCTTGACCAAAGTTTTCTTCATCCATGAAAAAATCGTCCTTCATAAAGCTTTCCAAATCTTCTTGAAAAGAGAAACATTCACTTAATAAAAAAAAAAGTTCATTAGTATTCACTAATAAAGATATTAAATGCTGGTAATCAAAATATATAATTAATATTAGAAGTGAGTTAATGCAATGATAAAACATTATCATTGATTACATCTAGACTTGTGAGCATACAAAGAATTTTTTCTCCTCTTAAAAATATTTATACTAGTGTGTGACTAAGTACCTGGAATAATCTGCTTCTGTGCTTTGTCCTTTGAAGTCTATATGGGGCTTTTCAGCCAAACATAATTTCTGACCACTCAGTAGAGTGTCTGAAGTTGTCAGCTGACTATCATAGGTCATTAAATTATCTACAGAAATGATCTCTTCATTAGTAGACAAATCTGAAAATAAGTACATCTGAGTAAATAAGAAAAATCTTGTTATACAAAGGGATCTAAAGAGTTAGTGTAGATAACCAATAGATAAAATTGGTTTTTTTCAAATATCTTAAGTTATTTATTTCTTCATTTACTGTGCATAAAACATACAGAATAGTACCAATTTATAGCTAAGAGCTCAATAATTTATTACATTTAATATACTTAGTAATAAGCAAGTGGCCTAAAAGACTTATGATTGTCCTTTTTTTATTGGGCTGGTACAAAAAAAAACCTGACTGTTTTTCAATAAGCTCTGTCTAAAAGTGAAAAATAAAAAGGAAATTGCTGCTTATACAAGGAACTACTTGGAGCTTTGCTTAAAGCTCCCCCAAACAAAAGCTACTTTGAAAAAGAAGCAAAAATTTATTTTCCATTGTTCTGTTTTTTATTTGGGGCCACACCCAACTTGCTTAGGGGCTACTCCAGGTTCTGAACTCCGGGGTTACTCTTTGTGATAGAGAACCATTGGTTCTGGGAATCTAACCAGGGCTTCCCACATGTACAGCATATGTTCAGTCTATTGAGTGATCTGTGGCCCAGCAAGAATTTCATTTTGTTTTCTTTCTGATCCTTTAAAAAAAAGGGTGTAATACCCAGAGCTACTCCTGGGCTTACTCCTGGCTCTATGCACAGAGATCACTCCTTAGTATAGTTCAGGGAACCATATTAGGGTGCCAGGGATTGAACCTGGGTCAGCTGTGTGCAAGGCACTATATTATCTCTCCGACTTCTCCAGCAAGAATTTCTTAACCTAGGTATCAGTGTGTCACTTAGCAATTTTAGAATGACATGATTGAGGGATAGCACAGAATGATATCTCTCATGACCCATAATTATTGCACACACTTAATACATAAACTTACAGGGGCTGGAGCAATAGCACAGCAGGTAGGGCGTTTACCTTGCACGCAGCCAACCTGGGTTCGATTCCCAGCATCCCATATGGTCCCCTGAGCACCACCGGGGTAATTCCTGAGTGCAGAGTCAGGAATAACTCCTGTGCATTGCCAGGTGTGACCCAAAAAGTCAAAAAATAAATGCATAGACTTACAGCATGCCAAAGGAGAAATTGTTCTATAAGCCAGACTCCTAGGAGTTGTTGATATGAACCAATTATGTTCCCAATAATTTCATGGCCAAGAATATTCCATGACATATTCAGCATATTTATTTTATGTACCAAGGAATATTAGCTAATTAGTCTGTCTTAGCAGGATTTATATAAAATCATCAAAAAATGGCTGATAGTACATTAATTTTGAATTATGATTGAGGAAATAGTAATAGTAAAAACCTACACAGAAATAGTTAATACCCCCATCTCTAACTTCGACTTCCAAACATTTCTGGCCATCTTCCTTTCCTCAAGGCCTACCTAGTATCTCTAGGAACCCTTGGGGTTATGAGGGATTCTTTTTCTCAACATTTTTATGATGAGGCCACTTGAGGGCAGTATCACACCACAGTGTGCTTTATAATATTACATACAAAAATGTTACTTATGTTCTTAAATTTATATAGCACATGCTCATGTTTTTACTTTATTACAGCTATGTTTCAATGCAGATGAGGAAGTTAATCGCATCTGTTATAGAGGAGTGTTACATGACTATAGGATATAAATTTTGAATAATTAATTATGAAAAATGCAGAAAAATCTATAGATATATTAAAAAAAGGCAGGTTTAATCTTGGTAGATTAAAAAAGAGTATCTGCTGTGGAAAGAGGCTGGGAAGGGGGTGGAAACTGGGGACTTTGGTGATGGGAAATGCACACTGGTAAAGAGACTGGTGTTGGAACATTGTATTATTAAAACTGAATCATAGAAACTTTGTAACCATGTATCTCACCATGATTCAATTTTTTAAAAAAAATTTTTTAAATAACATTTTTATTTTAAAAAAGAAAATATATTTTTCTGCCTAGACCAAACAATATAACTAAACTGAAAGAAAGTACACTAAGGTGTCTGATAAAAATATAGTCAATGGCTTTCAAATATAAATAAAAATCTAGTCAAAAGTTAATGGAAGCTCCAGCAGGGGCTGATCTCTGAGCACAGAGCCAGAAGTAAGACCCGAGCACTGCTGGGCGTGACAGCAAAACAAACAAACAAACAAAAACCCCAAAAAAGTTAATGGAAGAACTCCTTCATAATGATCACAAATGTGTAATTATCAAGGAGCAACATAAAGAAAATGTTCAGAAAGTATAGGGGAAAATCATAAATTTTAATGAACTCCACTTTTAAAATCTTGAGAAAAAATCAAGAAAAGCCATTTTCTTGGAAAACAACTAAAAGCTAACCAAAACTAGGGTCTGGAGTGATAGCACAGTTGGTAGGGCAAGTACCCTACCAAGTACCCTTGCACAGACCTACCCAGTTGGGTCCCCGGCATCCCATCTAGGCCCTGCAATCATAATAGAGTGGGGTTCAAAAACAAAAACAACAACAATGAAAAGTAGCTAAGATTAACTAGTACATAAGATCTAAGGTAAAAAATTTAACAAATCCCAATAATGTTTCAATTTCCTAGGAGATATTTTTGAAACTTGGAAAACTGATTGCAAAATCCAGAGAAGTGCAAATCAAAATGAGATACCACCTCACTACAGTATCACATATGTGTATTTAAAAACAAAACAAAACAAAAAACAAAGACTGGAACAACCATCATTGATGGGATGAAAAAGGAACACTGATTTATTGTTAGTGGGAGTATCAGCAAATTTCTTCTATGGAAAACAGCATAAGGATTGATCCAAAAAGAGTAGTTCCCACAGGACCCAGCAATTCCACTTGGCGTCCCTGCCCGAACACAAAAACAATAATTTGAAAATCAACAAGCACGTTTTGCTTATAGCAGCACAAATGTTCAACAACAGATGAATGGTTAAGGAAGCTACTATCTGTACATATAGTAGAGTACTATGAAAATATAAGAAAAGGTGAAATTTGAAGTTCACTGTAATGTAGATGAAAGAATATCATGTCAAACAAACTGAGTCAGAGGGTGAAAGACAGATACTGAATGATCTCACTCATCTGTGGTATATAAAGAAACAAAATAAGGAATTGACAATATTAAACTAAAAACACTTGGCACTGGATTATAAAACTTAGATTACCAAGCACTGGAGATTGAGGATGTAGGAAGAGGATGTTGACTAGAAGTGACATGAAGACAGTGGTAGAGGGCCTTGAGCACTTAAGTGGCGGTGAAGATATAATATTTTTGTACATCACAACTATAAATATTAACAAAAATTTTAACCATGTTACTTAAAGCAATGATAGCACAGCGGTAGGGCGTTTGCCTTGCACGCAGCCAGCCTGGCCGATCTGAGTTCGATTCCTCCGCCCCTCTCGGAGAGCCTGGCAAGCTATTGTAAAGAGTGCTGCAATGAACAAACAAGTGCAGATGTCACTTCGACTATACTTTTTTGCCTCTCTGGGATATATTCCCAGGAGTGGTATTGCTGGGTCAAATGGGAGCTCAAATTCTAATTTTTTTGGAATCGTCCATACTGTTTTCCAAAAGGGTTGGACCAGTCGGCATTCCCACCAGCAGTGAAGGAGGGTCCCTTTCTCGCCACGTCCACACCAGCACCGGTTGCTTTTGTTCTTTTGGATGTGGGTGTTCATGATAAATTTATATGATAAAAGTGACTTTCTTGAAGTAATAGTTCAGCTATTCAATTTCTACTTTGAATTAGGGCTGGAGTGATAGCACAGTGGTAGGGCTTTTGCCTTGCACGCAGCCAACATGGCCGGCCCGAGTTCGATTCCTCCGCCCCTCTCGGAGAGCCCGGCAAGCTACCGAGAGTTATGGTGCCCACACGGCAGAGCCTGGCAAGCTACCCGTGATGTATTTGATGTGCCAAACACAGTAACAACTAAGTCTCCAATGGAGACGTTACTGTGCCCGCTTGAGCAAATCGATGAACAACGGGAGGACAGTGACATGACTTTGAATTAAGGTTAGGACATACTGAAAGTTTTTAGCATATTTTTGGAAAATAAAATACAGCAACTGCTAATTTAGTGTTATGCAATTTCTATGTTATCAGATTGTACACAGAAATTAAAATCATTTAGCATCATGCTTTGAATACTATTGAGTACTATTTCGAATCCCAGTAGACCTAAACCCCCACCTCCAAAAAATTTAATTTACAAAAAGTTTAATATTATGAAAGATAAAATATTTCCCTACTGTAACAAAACTCAGAATTATAATATGCAGGTAGACCTTTTTAAAGAGAGAAATGAAACTTTTAATAAAATGAAACTCACTGAAAGGAAAATGTATATATTAGTAGAAATGTTTTATAAAACCAAAAAAACCAAAAATTAGGATGTTTTACCTTGGCTCTCTGCTTGAAGTGCTGGATATATTACTAAAGGGTTAATAGGTGAGAAGATTTCAATGTAGTCTTCACAAGTATATAAGTTGGTTTCTTCTTCAGTTTGAGAGTTTGGGTTTGAACTTGGAACAACTTCATCAAATTCATTGTTAATCGGGGTCACAATTTCTGTAATTGATTTTCTATAGCATAAAAAATACTGATTTTATATATGTTCTATTTTAAACCATCTTTAATGACATATGATATATGTTATTTGTAGAAAAATTCTAAGACAAAAGAATTTACATGTAGTCCTACCACTCAAGAGATGAATTGAAAAGATTAAGAATTTTCTCAACTTTTGAATTGTAAAGCAAAAGTAAATTTTTCTTTACAATTTTTGAATTGTAAGGCAAAAGTAAATTTTGCTTTACAATTTTTTTCTGTAGCTTCTCATTTTCTGCCAAAAAATGAAGCATGAGCACATCTATATTTCAATTAATGCACATTTACTTCGTTTTCTTTTTCCCTTCTTACTTTTGTTTTTTGGGACATGCTCAGGGCTTAGTCCTGGCTCTGCTCAGGGATCATTCCTGATGGGGCTCTGGAGACCATATGGGATACTGGGGATCAAACAGGGGTCAGCTGTGTGCAAGGTAAGCACCCTACCCACTGTATTATTGCTCTCACTCCTCACTTCATTTTCAAGTGACTTAACAGAAGCCTATTGTAATGCTATCCTGATCCAGCACATAGCATGGTGTCCAATAAATACTTGATGAAAGACTGATTAATAAAAAATGTTTGGGGGTCAGAGGGATGGCCCACTGGGCTGGAGTACAGGAGGCCTGGGTTTGATCCTGGGCACCACATGATCCCTGTGCGTTATTGGGAGCACCCCTGAACACCACCAGGTGTTCAAAGCAAAAAAGTTTTCATAGAATGTAGAGAACAGCCCTAAATCTTAATTTATGCCATAAGAAAAAGATTTGTCTCAATATTAAAGACTTTCTATCAATAGTTTATATAGAAAGTTTACTCACTGATTCAAAACATAATTATTTGTTCTATTTCTGTGTGTCCTGCAATGCAGAAGCAGAGAAAACAATTAGTATGCTATTGAGGGAAAAATAAAAAGATATAAATCATTTTAATTAATCATTAATTATTTCTCCTTTCAAGTACAGATTAAGGCTTTTGCTTCAGATTACAAGATAAAAGAAACTTTGCGACAATATAGAAGGGATATTCTAGTGTTTAGAAAATTTATTTATCTGCTAGTTGCAAAAGGGATAAATTTAGGCTACATACTTCTCAAAGAAATTCTCCACAAAGAGATCAGCTTTTTGTTGATCCAAGCCTGAATCTGTCATTCCCAAAACTGGAACAGCTGAGACTAGAAAGAGGAAAAGTAAATATCAGTATTTATCCAAAAGGATTTTCCTTGATACTTACTATAAGGAAACCAACCAGAGAGTACTAGTTAATAGCACATATTATTCCTCTAAAGTCTTTATTAGCCATTCCAGCTTACTCTGACATATTTTCCTTGAGAACATAACACTATCAGTAGTATTACTTAATCATATACACTCATATTTAAGAAATTATTTTGTCTGAAAGGATATCTATCAACTAATGAGACAGCTCAAATGATCCTTATCTACTTTGCCCACTTTCTGACCCAACTTTACGGTTTTCATGAAAAACTGCAGTCACTTTGACTGATGAAATTCAAAGATGTCACAAATGGAACCAAAGATCTCCAACTGTGCAGAGTCCAACTAAAGACTTAAATATTAACGTTGTTAAGGTATGTATTCCAGTTGGCTTAGACTTAACTCTGCCACGCTTGATTCATAGTTTCATATTTTTATCTAAAATATTACTTACAGCTCATTTCCCAAACTAGACCTATTTTTCCTGTTTTTTTTTTCTTTTCTTTTCTGAACCATACCTGGAGGTTCTTAGGCTTTGTGCCTGGCTCTGCTCAAAGAAATCACTTCTGGTGGTGCACAGAGAACAATATGGAATGCTGGGGATTGAGCCCAGGTCAGATGTATGCAAGGCAAGCACCTTACCAGCTGTACTGTGCCTTACCAGCAGTAGCTCAGGCCGCTAGACCCATGGTTTCTTAAAGAGAAGGACCATACTATTTACTAGTGTTAGAGGAAGCCACTGAGAAAGAGTCAAAGAACATGTACTCTACAAGAATTACAATTTACTAGATTTGATACCTTGAAAAAATCTTTTAACATGTAAGTCTGTGCTCCAAACAAGTATAGAGTTTTATACTTGTATAGCTTATTAATGATATTGGGTATAATTCTTGATCTCCTTGTAGCTCAGTTTCCCTGTCTACAAATTAGGAATAACAATAATCTTTTTACTGTGTTGTTATATGCATTAAATAATGAGTCATATGAATGTACTTTTTTTTTTTTTTGCTTTTTGGGTCTCACCCACCAATGCACAGGGGTTATTCCTGGCTCTGCACTCAGGAATTATTCCTGGCGGTGCTCAGGGGACCATATGGGATGCTGAGAATCAAACTCAGGTAGGCTGCGTGCAAGGCAAATGCCCTACCCGCTGTGCTACTGCTCCAGCCCCTGAATGTACTTTAAATGACCAATAAAATTTGGTCATTGCTATTATTGTTGTTTTACAAAAGGCAAAAAATGAAATAAAAATAAATAAGATCTCCTTTTGTTTCCTCCTGTACTTTCAGAGTAATTGATGAAAGCTATTCTGTATCTTACAATTCTATCAACTTCTTCAGGCCATCAATCCCTTTCTACAATATTTGTCATACTCCCTCATGCCCTAAGTCAGATTTGATTTCCAAGACCAGTCTCATAGCTACTCTCTTACAAAGATTCTTGATTCTCTTATATCTCTTTCCCTTATAATTGCTCGAGGCCCTCCCGTTGTTTGTCGATTTGCTCGAGCGGGCCCAGTGACGTCTCCATTGGAGACTTTGTTGTTACTGTGTTTGGCATATCGAATGCGTCAGGGGGGGCTTGCCAGGCTCTGCCGTGCGGGTGAGATACTCTCGGTAGCTGGAGTGATAGCACAGCGGTAGGGCGTTTGCCTTGCACGCAGCCCACATGGCCGACCCGGGTTCGATTCCTCTGCCCCTCCCTTATAATAACTTAGGAAAATCCCTAATTCTCTACTTTGTATACATGCAAACTAGAAAAGATAAAAATTATTAGAAAAAAATCACCTCAAGAATAAATGCTGATAAACTTATTTTAAATTTTGACTATAAACCTTCCCAATAAAATTGACTTATCACCCATTAAGAATACTAACAATCCCCCACCCTAATACCCACACACCCACACACACCTTCAACATCAATCCTACCCATCTATTTACATAAAAACATGCAAATTCAGTCTTCATATCTATAATAAAAGAAGTTATTCTATTATCTAATAATTAGTATGCTCTTACTACTATCCTCTTATACTGTTATACTTTTCCTTTCCTGCATCACTGTTTTCTTCTTTTACCAAGATCATTTTTATTTTAAAACACATTAGTTTCTTTTCTTATCACATGCATTAAAAAAATTAAACCATGCGGGGCTAGAGAGATAGTACAGTGGGTAGGGCGTTTGACTTGCAGGCGACGGACCCGGTTCGATTCCCAGTATCTCATATGATCCCCTGAGCAACGCCAGGAGTAATTCCTGAGTGCATGAGCCAGGAGTAACCCCTGTGCATCGGCTAGGTGTGACCCAAAAAGAAAAAATAAATAAATCAAACCACGCACTACAGCAAAAGCAACTTCTTTATTATAGTTAAGTGTCTTATTTTTCTATTTACTTTTACAGCAAAATTCCTCAAAAGAATTGTCAACAGTCACGATCTTACATCCACACTTCTTATTCTCTTCTGATCATACTCTAATCACACTTCCATACCAAACATTCTAGTGAAACCAGTTCCAATTCCAGTAGTATAGGCCAAATCACTATACTCACTATAACTGATCTATAAAAAGTAACCAAAGTAATCTGACTGCTTTTTTTTCTCCTGAGGCAGAGCTGGTCTACATATTTGAGTAATACAACCTCACACCCCTTCAAATGTATCCATTATCATACCACACTCACCACCACTACATCCTCTTTCTTAAAACTCTTTAGAATTCAACAGCACTGCACTCACTCATTTTTTCTGTCTCATTTGTATTTTCACTTTTTCTGCCAGAATTTTAGGCTCTTTCCTAAGTACTCAGCTTTATCTGTACACATGCCCTAAGTGACTTCTTCAGTTTACCAAATTTATGTGCAAGGTACATATTGGTGATATGCAACTTCAAAGACCAACTATGCTCTAGACTGGTAACACCAGTTACCTTTCTCTATTTATTTAGAGATTTAATAGATATCTATTTACTTAGTATGGAGTCACACTCATGGTTCTATGGAACTAAGGTTACTCCAGGTGAAGCTTGAGTCATCACAGTGACTCCTTAAGGTGCTGTCAGCAGGTATATAGTGATAAGTGTTGAACCCAGGGCCTTGCTCAATAGTTTCACATCTCCAACCCCACCAATTGCTTTCTGAATGTCTTTCCATAGAAATGACATGCATTCTGGGATTAGGGGTATACACATATATACACACCAATTATATATATATTTATTTAAAACTATTTTCATTATGAATATTTTAACATGGCCAAAGTAGAGCTATTAGCTGAAATTAATAGCTCCAGTAGGATACTTCATGAAGAAGTAGGCTTCTTCATTAGTCTCCTTATCTTAGAATAGTACTGCCATCAATTCATTTACTCTGGCCAAATACCTAACAGGAATTCTTTATTTATTAACTCTTCACTATTGGCTGGGTTTCTAAAGTAATCCAAATTTTAATTACTTCTCACATCTTTGCTAGTCGAAATCATTAACATATTTTTAATGTATAGAATATTACCTAGTAGATTCTGAACTATTACAATAACTTCCTGATTTTTACTGTTTCTACTATTGCCTATTTCTTAAATAGGCATTTCTCAATACCTATTTCTTAAACCTTACAAATAACTGGAAAAATCTTTTTAAAATATAAATTACCTTTTTTTTTCTTTTTCGGTCACACCTGGTGGTGCACAGGGGTTACTCCTGGCTCTGCACTCAGGAATTACTCCTGGCTGTGCTCGGGGGACCATATGGGATGCTGGGAATCGAACCCGGTTGGCTGCATGCAAGACAAAGGCCCTACCTGCTGTGCTATCACTCCAGCTCTGATAAATTACTTTTTTTAAGTTGGAGAAAATAAGCTTAATTGACCCATAAGAAGTGCAGTCAGTTTAGTGCTGGAAGAAGCTCTTAATTTCAATGCCTGATAGTTAGGGGTGAACACAGGGGCAGAAAATTTAGTCTCACTCTTGTTCCTTATATTGTACTTATCACCTTTTAATACAAGGAAAGACCAAGTTTCATATATTCTAAACAGTATATCACAAGGAAATGTGGACAGAGGATAATACTGTAAAGGTGCTCATACACCATACTAAACAAACCAACATATGCCAAGATAGATACTAGTACTAATGCCTCAATAACTTTACCCCTCATTTGAACACTAAAAATCATGTCTTGGAGAGTAGATTTAACAAGTAAAAGAAACATAAAAACCATAAGAGGGCATGTTTTACACTGGGCATTAAATAAGGAAAATGCCCACTCTTTGCTAAAATGAGCTTGACAGATCTTACTGTGTGCTGTGCTTCAAAGAGATATTCCTGCTAGACAGGGGCAAGCAGCTTCCTTTCTGTCTTGCATCATGCTCTAACATAAAGACAAAAACTGTGTAAAAATTCACCAGTGTTTTGGGCCAGAGTAGATAGTACAAGTGGGTAGGGCGCTTGCCTTGTCAGACCAGGTTTGAGCCCAGGCACCACATATGGTTCTCCCAAGTCTACTGTGAGTGATCCCACAGAGTCAGGAGTAAGTCCTGACTAGCACTAGGTGTGCCCTCTCCCATCAAAAAAAAAAAAAACTTCTCCAGTGTATAGTTTCCTTCCTAATGTCCAACTGAGGATGGTAACCACTGAGCTCATGCATTGATTAATAACAAAAGGGATGAGGAAACAAGAGGAAAGTGATAGAACATGAATGTGAGTAAAAAAACTAAAATAAAATTATTTATTAAAATAAAGCATGTAAATACTTCACAATATCTATTGTTCAACTTAGTGACAGAGAGATATTTAGGTAGACTAAAATGAGTTTCTCTTTGTAATTGATGCCACTTACATGATTCCTGTAATCAGCATGGTTCTGTTACATTATGGCTCAGCAGTAAATCAATGGAGAGACACAACGATGGGTGGAGAAACAGGTTTACTGATACAGTATGCGGCAGGTTGGAAGATGACACGCTAAAGGGTATGTTGTAGACTGGTGGGCACCAGAGTGATCAATAAATGCCTTCCCATACTAGTTTCTTATGGTCATCTTTATTTGCAGACCTAAGCCAAAGGCTCAAGTGATTCTTACCTTAGGCTTTTGGAAGAACAGTTAAGGAACTGTCTTTGTTCAGAAGAATAGCTAATTTTTTATTATGAATTCAGTTCCTAAGTTCTTTTGACCCATTGTCAGTTCTTCCTTCTATTTCTATAGAAGTATGGGCTTTTAATCAAATCTGACTGATTCTTGCTGAATAGGAATGGCATGATAAATTGAAATAGAAAAGGTTGATGTGGTGGAAAAAAATAACCCTTGTTATTAAATACAGACTGGTATTTAAAAAAATAATATAAAGATTAGTATTATTTACCTGCAAAAAATGTATTTATTATAGTCAGATGGTTTATGTATATTTAACAGCCAGAAAAGTTTTGCTGTTAAATTATGTTTGAAATTAAAAATTTTATTTTGTGGTGGGTCTGATGTCAAAATATTGATTGTAATCAAAGTAGAGAGAGAGTTATGTGGAATCATCTGCCCCACAGGTAGGGGGAGGGTATGGGATGGTGGGTATACTGGGGTTTTTGGTGGTGGAAAATGGGCACTGGTGAAGGGACAGGTGTTTCATCATTGTATGACTAAGACTTAAACCCGGAAGCTTTATAACTGTTCTCATGGTGATTCAATAAATAATTTATAAAAAATTTAAAAAAGTAAGGTGGAGTTCCTGCCCAATTCAATCAGCCTAATCAATGGCTGAATAAATAGCAATACTTCTACATTAAAAAATTATTTTGTTTAAATAGTTTTCTTTAGTCCTCATTGTCAGTTGTTCATTTTAGAAATGGGCAACAGGCCACTGACTCAGACTTGACTATTTATTGATGATATCATTTGTGGGGAGGAACAGAGGAGAATGTGGAGGACTGATCTGGTAGGGAAAGAAGGCTCCCTTTCTTATTATTTCTTATTATCTCTTTCCAGTGACTTCCCATATCAGTCATAAAACTAACCAACAAACTAAGTAACTTCATGTTATGGCCTGAAAAGCCTTATATTATTTAAAAATTAACAGGGCCAGAGAAATAATATGGGAGTTAAGGCCTTGGCTTTCTATGTGACCATCCTAATATGGTCCCTTACCACCAAGAGTGGTCTATGGACATAGAGCCAGTACTAAACCCTGAGGATTGTGGGATATGGCCTTCACCTCTGCAAAAGTAAATGAGCAAAATGTCTACTTCTCAGATATCTCCTTAAAAAAACAAAAGAACCAGTCACAGTGGCCTAATTTCCTGACCTTTGTACAAGTCAAGTTTATTATATTCCTGAGTTAGGAACTTACATATGCTTGGAATGCTTCTCCCCCATACCTTGTATAGCTCCTGCCTTCTTGTCATTCATCCTTAAACTCAAAGGTCCACCTCTTCATAGAGGTCCTTCCTTAACAATCTTCAGAAAGAGCACTCCCTACTCCTGAAACTTCCTATCATTTTTCATTATTGTGTCTTATTTATGAGCGGGAGAGATAGCACAGTGGGTAGGGTGTTTGCCTCGCAAGTGGCCAACATGGCCCACCCGAGTTCAATTCCTCTGCCCCTCTCAAAGAGCCCTGCAAGTTATCAAGAGTGTCTCGCCTTCACGGCAAAGCCTGGCAAGCTACCCGTGATGTGTTCGATATGCCAAACACAGTAACAATTGTCACAATGGAGATGTTACTGGGCCCGCTTGAGCAAATCGATGAACAACGGGAGGACAATGACAGTCTTATTTAGGCATTTATTGATACAAGATATTATTTTTATACTTGTTTGATTGATACATCTTCCTTACCAGTTTTCAACTTACTGAAGGCATGATATATTGCTGTATTTTAATATTAACTATATCCCTAATACCTATAAATAGTCCTGCTACATAATGCATGCTGAATAAATGTTAACTGACCTGAATCCTTCATGAAAGCTATATCATTTTTTTAGCTCATAACATAATAAAAAGGAAAAAACTGTTATTTTTCATGCATATATTTAAAAAATAACTTTATATATGGGAGGAGCCAAAATTTTGGCAGCACTGACACAGGGGCTGGGATGGGTTGGTTGGTGGAGGCTCTCAGAACTCTGAACTGTAAGAGATGTCTCCAAACCCTGCACCAGGATGAATTTCAGATCCAGGTACCCCAGAAGAGGATGGATGAACCCCTCACCCACTTCCTGCCCCAGCAGAGCCCTGGAAGCCGAAGACCCCCAATCGCCACCATGCTCACAGCTGAATCCCAAAGGCTTGGGTAAGCCTCTTGCATAAATGCATCTTTAAGTTTCCATGAGTAGAGAATGGGTGACCTCCCCCATGCCCCTGTTCTCCTGGGAGCCTGGCAATTATGCCCATGAACTGCCTTAGGCACTCACCAAATAAGCTCATTATCTGGCCGTGATCCAAAGAATCTTTAAAGAGATCAGTGAGCTGCTGAGATGCTTCCAGACCTCAAAGTCACCATCAAGTTAATAATTCAACCCCATTTGTGTCACTCCATCAAAATTTTAGAATTCCTGGAGTGTACAGCTGCTTTTGTGGTTGTGCGACATCTCATACTCCGTATCATTGACATACTAGGAGTAGCACACCACATTGGATGGGATGTAAAGTAGAAGGCAGCCATAGGCTTAACCTGTAAACATCATATTAGTAATCTTTTACACAAAGCTTAATGGCTTCAGGTTGAGATACAACAGTCTGCACACTTTCACTTAAGGAAATCTATTTTGATCATTTTTAGTGAATTAATCATAATAAGCAATACAAAATAAATCATTTAGGGACTGCTATTGGGGCAGGCCTAGGTGGCAGTTGGGAAAATAGAAAATAATGGTGGTGGGAGGGTGTAATGTTGGTTGGAGTGGTGTTGGAATATTGAATATAATAAATCAATGTGAACAATTTTATAAAAATAAAATTTAAAATAATAATAAAGTAAAAGTAAAGGCCCTCCCATTGATCATCGATTTGCTCGAGCGGGCCCAGTAACGTCTCCATTGGAGACTTTGTTGTTACTGTGTCTGGCATATCAAATACTCTCGGTAGCTTGCCGGGCTCTCCGAGAGGGGCGGAGGAATCGAACTCGGGTCGGCCATGTTGGCTGCGTGCAAGGCAGACGCCCTACCCGCTGTGCTATCGCTCCAGCCCTATAACTTTATATATTCAGGTAATAGCACAGCAGGCAGGGCATTTGCACGCAGGCGACCAGGCCGACCAGGTTCGATTCCTCCACCCCTCTCAAAAAGCACGGCAAGCTACCAAGAGTATCTCGCCCACACAGCAAAGCCTGGCAAGCTACCTGTGACTATTCAATATGACAAACACAGTTACAAGTGTCACAATGGAGACATTACTGGGCCTGCTTGAGCAAATCGATGAACAACGGGAGGACAGTAACAGTGACATTACAACTTAAAGCAATCCTTACAGAACTGAACAAAAACCTATTACACAAGATGTTTTACAATGTAAACTATTTAAAAATTTCAGTATCTACATATATATTTTTTTCATATCTAGTATATGGTTTCTGATTTCCTGCTTTGTCATCTAAATTAGGTCATAAAAATAAATATTAAGTTGTGGGCTGGGGATATAGCTCAAGGTGGTAGAGGGCATACTTTCTTTGCATGTTAGAGACTCTAAGTTTGATCTCTATAACCACTTAACTGCCCGAGCACTGTTGGGTGAGGCCAGTACTGCTTGGCTGGTAGCAACACATCTCAAGACCCAGTTTTTCAAAGTAGTCCCAGCATTGTTGGGGAGGTCCCATCAAAAATATTAATTTGTAAATGTCTTAGAAATAATGAATTAAAACTATGTTTTAATGATAAATAAGCAAAGTTAGGCATTTTCTTGATAATTTACTATGTAAAACTCTTAAATAATTGAAAAAATAGACTTTTTTCTTTTTTTTTTTTTTGGAATACAACTGGCTATAATCGGGTGATCATGTTGTGCCAGTGATCAAACCCAGGGCTCTTGCATACAAAGAATTCAATACAGTCCTTTGAGACATTTCTCCAGTTAAGGAAAAATGTTTTTAAGAAAAAAAATACCTCTCATCCATGGCCTCCTATATTTATCATCAAAATCTCCTGCAAAATTTTCATCTTGACATAAAGATGAAGGAATTCGACGCATTAAAGCATTTCTGCAAGCTTTTTTAACTAAATGCTGTGTAAAGAAATAAGATTAATAATTTAATATATTTATCAAATTTAACATATCAAAATACAGAATATTAAAAGTTTTCTATTCTAAATTTATATTAGCTTTATTTAAAGATAATAACTTCTCACTATAAAAATAAAACAAGAGTCACAATGAAGAAAGTAGAGTAATATCAATAACAGTTCAGTGTGTTTCCATACATATTTTATTTGCTTTTTTAGTCCACAGCCACTAGAGTTAGAAACCTCAAAGATCACTCCTGTAGATATCTGGGAGACCATGTGGAGCCAGGAACAGAACATGTAGCTCTGGTGTACAAAACATATGTTCCAATCCTTTGAGGTCTCTGGCCCTTCCTACAGATTTTCTCCTAGGTAAGGCTTTGTTGTTTACTACAATAGCTAAGACAGAAATAGTATACTTTTAAATAAAACAAAAACAAATTAATTATATATGGTATATATTAGATGTGATCCCATTTTTTAGCCAAATACATACAAATTGCCTTGATTCTCAGCTTTTCACAGGTGTTTAACTTCTAGACATCAGCTTTATAATCTATAAGTTGTAAAATCTGTATAATATTATCTACCTCATGGGATAGTTTTGATGATCAAAAGGCATGATCCATCAGAAGAGCAAACTAATTAATGCATAATTACATGTAATTTTTAAACACATTACTGTTATTTTATCATAAAGATAGATGGGATTCATGTTTATGAAATGGAATAACAAGAAATATTAAAATGGTCATCTTGCCTGAAGCTATCTATAGATTCAACAAAATGACAGTGGCTGTTTTCAAGGAAATACAATAAACAATTCTAAAATTTGGGTGGAACTTCAAAAAATTTAAAGCAATTTCTAAATTCCTTGATAAAAAATAATAATAATTAAAACAGGTGAGGGTATTGAGACAAAAACAAGTGTACACATACCACTGGGATAGAATAGAGGTGCCCCAAACAAACCCACACATCTAATCATCTAATCTATTAGAGTAAAAATAGCCAATATAGCATCGACCTAAATACCTATTAATGAAGAATAGATAAAGAAACTGGAATACTAAACTGTTTCTTTAAAATAAAAAAATGGGCTGGAATGATAGTAGAGCAGGTAGGGCATTTACCTTGCACACAACTGACCCGGGTCGATCCCCAGCATCCCATATGGTACCCCAAGCACCGCCAGGAGAAATTCCTGAGTGCAGAGCCAGGAGTAACCTCTGAACATCACTGGGTGTGACCCAAAAAGAATATATGAATATGTACATATATATATAAAATCATGCCCTTCTGGAAAAAATGGCAAATTTTGAAAAGATTAGGCTAAATGAAATAAGGAAACAAGTGAAAGATAATTACCAGTGGTTTCACTCACATGTTGAAATATAAACACAAAAAATAAACTGTCAAAAAACAAGAAAACTACTTGATTTGGTGAACACAATAGTGACTACTTGAGAGAAAGAGGAGGGAGAAGGGAGGAATGAGTAGAGTTGATGGAATGGCCCTGAAACTTTGTTGGTAGAGGTAGTGCATGAAGGTATGAAATTAAACCTCTGAAATTCCATAATAATCAAACCAATGATAAATAATGGAAATATTTAATGTGAAAAAGTAAGGTTGATCATCGTACGACTGAAACTCCAACATAAAAGCTTTGTAACTATCTCATGGTGATTCAATAAAAAAAATTTTAAAAAATAAATAAAAAGGTAATTTGGTTTGCTTTCCTCCCTATTCCATTTGAGAAAGATCATTGAAGGTTCATAAAGACAGCCCGAACTTGCTAATGGTTTCCATTTTTACTCATAACAGCTTCAAATTCACGTTAAATTATTAATAAATTTCTTCCAAAAGAGACATTATTAAGGTATGTTAAAAATGGGAAATATGGGGGTAGAGTGATAGTACAGCAGGTAGGGCACTTGCCTTGCACAAGACCAACCCAGGTAAGGTCTATCCTTGGCATCTCCTATGGTCTCCTGCCCTGTCAGGAGTAATCGTTAAGTGCACAGCCAGAAGTAAGTCCTGAGCACCATCTGGTATGTCCAAAATAAAAATTAAACAAAACAACTCCCCAAAACAGGAATCTCAAAGTATTTAGAGATTAAGAGCAGCAAAATTATAATAACCATACAACAAAACGATCAATGGGAGGGCCTTTACCTTTACCTATACAACAAAAGCAGATAACACTTCTTATATCATAATTCTTTGTAAACAAAGTGGTAATACAGTAACACTATACCTCATACAAATAATCTATTGCACAATATTTGAATGGTGAAAACATATCTTCTTTCTTTGAAAGCAGTACAAATTTTAATATCTGGAAATACAAAAATAAAAATTAAATATTGGTAAAATATCAAACTTGAGTACCTTTTTTTTGTCACACTTAGCAGTAAGTACTCAGGACTTACTCCATGCTCTGCACTCAGGAATCACTCCTGGAGGGCTTCAGAGGACCATATGAAATGCCAGGGATTGAACCTGGTTGGCCTTGTTCGAAGCAAAGGTCTTACTCTCACCAGACCCCATAATACCATTCTTATTCTCAAAGCTATTGTTCATTCAGGCCTTTAAAATCATTTTGATTTGTATAAAAATTAATTTTAAAAATTAACTATATTGACTTAAGTATCCAGCAGAGCCTGGCAAACTACCCATGGCGTATTCGATATGCCAAAAACAGTAACATAACAGGCCTCATTCCCCTGACCTTGAAAGAGCCCCCAATACGCCATTGGGCTAGGCTAGCACTTGACAGGGATGAATGGAGTAATTACTGGCACCTGCTCGAGCAAATCGATGATCAATGGGATGACAAATGACAAGTGACAAGTGACTTTGCTCATTGACAAAAATGTTTGTATATTTTTAATATTGTTTAATCTGTAAAACTTCAATTTGGTGGGCTGAAATATGTTTAACGTGATAACTTTGTTGCCAAATAGGTTAGAGTTCACAAAATTGGAGAATGGTTTTCTTAGGGTAGCTGTCTTTCAAAACTGAGTGTTAGTACAGCAGGTAAGGTGCATGCCTTGCACCACATATAGTCCCCAGAGAACCATCAGGAGTGATCCCTGAGTGCGGAGCCAGAAGTAAGCCCTGATGTGGCCCCCCAAACAAAAACAAACCAAAACACTGGTCTTTTAAATCAAATAGCAAAGGGTAAAACTGCATTAAAGTAGGATTTAGGAAGTTCTACTTTATTCTTTAGAAAATAAGAACACCTGAACTTAGAATTCCCTAATATTAGCTCATTTTGAATAAAGCCTTAAAACATATTAATCCTAGGCCAACATACTATATTACTGATAAGCTCACCTAACAAGACAGTAGAAAAAAATTTATAATGCTAAGTTAGTACAAAATGTTTTTTATTTATGCTAAGATAAAGGAATTATAGTTTTAAAACATCACTCTAAAAGAATCCTGATTATCAAATGCTCTTAGTCATTTTGATCAATGACTGAAAATATATTGAGAAATTCAGATGTAAGTTCAATGTTTTCATAAAGTACTTTGTCAATAAGCTTTTAGTCAATTAAATATTTTAATCCAAATGGTCTTTTATTTATTTATTTATTTATTTATTTATTTTGCTTTGCTTTTTGGGTCACACCCGGCGATGCACAGGGGTTACTCCTGACTCTGCACTCAGGAGTTACTCCTGGCGGTGCTCAGGGGACCATATGGGATGCTGGGAATCGAACCCGGGTTGGCTGCATTCAAGGCAAACGCTCTACCCACTGTGCTATCTCTCCAGCCCCAGGGTCTTTTATTTTTAACTTTTTTTACGTTTTCTTGGTTTTAGGTGATGTACTAAAACTAAAAACTGTACTAAAAAAACCTGAGGATACCAAATATAGCTATAAATCTATTTCTATTTTAGTAGTCATCAACCTTTCACTACTAAGTTTTTTTGGTTTTCTTTTTAAACTTTTGTTGGGGAGGACAATCCAGGCTGTGCTGGAGGATCATTAAGTGCTGGGAATCCAATTTAGGGCTTTGAAGTCCAAAACATTAGTTTCAGCCCTTTGGGCCATTTCCCCCCCTAGCCCCCAAAATATGAATCTTAATCCAGAACACAATTATTTTATTTGATCAATTAATCAGAAGGTATTTTGGATATTACGATAAACTCTCCAATAAAAACAGGACCCCCAAATTATCCAAATTGTCTGTTTTTTTGGGGGGGGCCACACCTCCACATTTAGCAGTGCTCTGGGTTTACTCCTGGCTCTGTGTTCAGGGATCATTCCTGGAAGTCTTGGGGAAATCATATGGAGTGCCAGGGATTGAAGCTGAGTAGACTGCATTCAAGGCAAGTGCCCTAGCTGCTGTACTATTGCTCCAACCCTATCTAAATTTTTTCAGTACTATCAGATTCTACTATGTCAACAAATGTGAGAAATACATAATGAATTTTTTAAATATATGTTGGTGGCCCTCTTTCACTCTTACATAAACAATGCCCACACAGTCTTTTCTATAGGTGATTTCTTCTCTCAGAATATTCCAATAATTGGATATCCATACAATTTCCATTTGGTTCATCACTGATCTTTGGAACAAATACTGACTCTAGAATTTCCAGTTGTCAATATTTGCTAATTCAGGAAAAACTATGAGTTACATTCTGATAGTCATTTCAAAAAACTTCTAAAAACTAATTCTAATTTATCAGGTTATTGTCAGCATTTATCTTAAATTTTCCTTTCTTATAAGGCATAATATTTCTTTCAGATTCATCCTTGTCATCAGCTACCTTAGGAATAAGCATTATTGTAGTGACTGAAGCTAATCATTTATTTACTTATTTACTTATTTTTAAATTTTTATTAGTGGCAAACTATGAGGTACAGTTGTAGACTTACAATTTTTTGTGCTGGGGTTTCAATTATACACTGATTAAGTACCCATCCCTCCACCAGTGCCCATTTTCCACCACCATGGATCCCAGTATCCCTCCCACACCCATCCCCCCCATCCCACCCTGCCTCTGTGGCAGGGCATTCCCTTTTGTTCTCTCTCTCCTTTTGGGTGCTGTGGTTTGCAAAAGAGGCATTGATTGCCAATCATGTTCGGTCTATAGTCTACTTTCAACATGCATCTCCCATCCTGGAAGGATCCTCCCAACACCTTTATTTGGTGCTCCCTTCTCTTTCTGTGCTGCCTTTTCCCTTAGCTTGTGCGGCTGGCCTCCAAGCCCTGGGGTGAACCTCCTGGTACTTATCTTGGCTATTCTTGGGTGTCAGTCTCCTATTTTGTTACTTTATGTTCCCCAGATGAATGCAAGCTTTCTGTGTCTATCCCGCTCTTTCTGACTCATTTCGCTTAGCATGATACTTTCCATGTAGTACCACTTGTATGTAAATTTCATGACTTCATCTTTTCTAACAGCTACATAGTACTCCATTGTGTAAATGTACCAAAGTTTCTTTGACCAGTCATCTGTTCTCGGGCACTCAGGTTTTTTTCCAGATTCTGGCTATTGTAAAGAGTGCTGCAATGAACAAACAAGTGCAGATGTCACTTCGACTATACATTTTTGCCTCTCTGGGATATATTCCCAGGAGTGGTATTGCTGGATCAAATGGGAGCTCAATTTCTAATTTTTTTGGAATCGTCCATACTGTTTTCCAAAAGGGCTGAACCAGTCGGCATTCCCACCAGCAGTGAAGGAGGGTCCTTTTCTCAACACATCTGAAGCTAATCATTTAAATTCATTCTAAATAACCTATATATCATAATTACAGCAATTAAATAAAATAAGTGACATCCTTAGAATTTCATCTGTCTTTGGGTTAGGGACACATAGTACAGCGGGCAGGGTGCTTGCCTGGCAGGTGGCCAACCTGAATAGGGTCCTGAGGACAGAGTCAGGAGAAAGTCTGAGCACAGCTAAGTGTGACCCCCCCAAACCAAAATAAAAAAATAGTAATTATTATTGTTATTTCACGAGTCCATTGCAGAAGATATGACTCCATCTCATCATGGTAGATGGACAGGGAGAGAGATCAAGTTGCCTCCTTTCTCATCAAAGAAGAGAACCAAAATCATGGTTAGAGAGGAGGCACTTTAAAATCACTGGCTTTTGAATTTTTTTTTCAAAAGTTTTTTGAGGGGCTGGAGCGATAGCACAGCGGGTAGGGCGTTTGCCTTGCACGCGGCCGACCCGGGTTCGATTCCCAGCCTCCCATATGGTTCCCTGAGCACGGCCAGGGGTGATTCCTGAGTGCAGAGCCAGGAGGAACCCCTGCGCCTCACCGGTGTGACCCAAAAAACAAACAAATAATAGTACAGCAGGGACCAGCCCCGCCAGGAGTGATTCCTGAGTGCAGAGCCAGGAGTAACCCCTGTGCATCACAGGGTGTGACCCAAAAAGCAAAAAAAAAAAAAAAAAAAAAAAAAAATTTGAAAAAAATTTCTTCCTGAACTCTTCCTGAAAGCAATTCTTCCTATTTCCAAAGGCTTTGTTACTCGGGTGCTGCCTTCTGCCTGGTGTCCATAGACCCACATGCAAAACGCACGCAGAAGTCACGTTCTTGTGAGGGGACCAAGTCAGCGTTTCCTCAGGCTCCCTCCCCTTCCCCTTTACTGAGGTAAATTAAAAAAAAGAAAGAAAGAAAGAAAGAAAGAAAGAAAGAAAGAAAGAAAGAAAGAAAGAAAAAGACCAAAAATGGTTATGTTCCCGATCATTCACGACGATAAAGGGGCTCTTCAGGTGGGCTTCCCATCTCCCCCCTCTCGTCTGAGGAAGCTTCTTCCCTTCCTCACCCCCCTCCCTGAAAGAACAAAACCCGAAAACACACTTGAACCACGTCAAGTCGCGGGGAGGCGAGGTTCAGAGACGCCCCACACAGCGAGCGACGAAGCTTCTGGAAGTCTGAGGCGCAAATTCCAGAACAGCCTCCCCCCCTCCCTTCTGGGGCGCCGCGGTCTCTCCCCAGGGAAATCCGCCGCCTCGCCGACTGGCTGGAGGAAAATTGCCGCCGGGCTGACCTGTGACCGCTCACCTGGATCTCCGCGCTCCCATTGGCCGCCCAGCCTTGGCCACGCCTCCCGCCGCCTTCTGCACCCCGCCCACTACTTCCCTCTCTGGCCAAGTTTCCCCCCTGCCTCGAACCCCCGGACTAACCAACAGCGCAGCATCCCGGGAGCTGATGGGCTCTCCGGGGTGAACAAACGGGCCAGGAGCGCACAGGGTGGCAGTGAACGAAGGCGACGGGGTGCCTGAGCGATAGTACAGCGGGTAGGGCGTTTGCCTTGCGCGCGGTGGACCCGGGTTCGATACTGGCATCCCAGAGGGTCCCCTGAGCACCGCCTGGAGTATCGCTGGGTGTGACCCAAAAAGGTCTAAAAGTTTTTTTAAAATTTAAAAAATAGAAGAATTTGTAAGACTACAACTGTACCTCATGGTGTTTCACTGATGAAAGAGAGAAAGGAAGAAAGGAAGAAAGAAAGAAAGAAAGAAAGAAAGAAAGAAAGAAAGAAAGAAAGAAAGAAAGAGAGAGAAAGAAAGAAGTCAGGAAAGAACTCACAATCACAAATCACAAATCATCCTTCCTGTTAATCATCAATTGCCTCGAGCAGGCCCCAGTAACGTCTCCTTCATCCTAGCCCTGAGATTATTTTCAAGGCAGAGTCCGGCAAACTCCCCGTGGCGTACCCAATATGCCAAATACCAGTAACAATGATGGGTCTCATTCTCCTAAAAAGAGCCAGGAAAGAACTAGTGGTGAAAAATCATCCAGAGGGGCTGGAGCAATAGCACAGCGGGTAGGGCGTTTGCTTTGCACACAGCCGAATGACCCGGGTTCGATTCCCAGCATCCCATATGGTCCCCCTGAGCACCGCCAGGAGTAATTCCTGAGTGTAGAGCCAGGAGTAACCCCTGTGCATCACTGGGTGTGACTCAAAAAGGGAAAAAAAGGAAGAAAGAAAAATCATCCAGAGATGAGACAATGAGACACATGACCCTAGTCCCACCCAGCTTCTCTGTTTGGGGAGGGGCCGGGTGGCTCTAGCGTCATTGAGCACCTGGTAGCCAAAGGCTACTTCCCTCCTGTGGGAGGAGCAGGACAGAAACGTCTCAGAGGTAAAACTGAGAGGATTTAGCAATCGGATTTAAAGAGGAACGCAGAGGAGCACACCCAAGATTCGTGGTCTGGCGGAAGGAAGGTCTTTCAAGAGGAGCAGGAAGAGGAGGCGATGGTACTGGGACACGGTTTTGTTGCAGGTCTTGTTCCTGGCCACTTCCTCAAACACGTTCATGTAGGAATCCCAACGCCCACCTGATAAGGAACAAGAATTTTCCCCTTTCTCTGCATTTCCTAACTCCTGCCATCCTAAGTTCCTCCCCAGAGATTCCAAGAAGCAATCTGCATTTATTTATTTTACCAACACCACCCGGGAGTCTCTCCAGTTAATTATTAACAAAATATTAATTATGAAACGTCAGTAGATAAACCATTCTGTTTTCTTAAGTCACCTACTTCATTCTACTTAGTACGTATAGGTTTGTGCAGTTTGCTTCTGTCACATGGATTTAATGCTTGGTCACGATGAAGTATAAAAACATTCACCAGGCATGGAACACACTCATTATTTTAATGTGTACATATGGTTATTTTGACCAATGTTAAATTTAGTACTTCTAAGTCACACCGATTTATTTATACCCATTGTAACCAGTTAAACAATGCAAAGGTGAACACAGAGAAAGGTAATCCTCATTACCACCCTGATTCCCAAGTCATTAATGTTAGCAACCTGGGATGTATTTTTCCTTACCTTCCTTCCAAATATATACAAAGTAGGCTGACTAGTTATATAAAAATAGGTAGCTCATTTTCCTTATTAAACAATACATCAGGAACATGTACCAGATCACTATAAATTTAATCCACTAGAAAAATCAGCATATTTCATAATAAGGATGTGCCATAATTTATCCATTCTGGTATTCATGGGTTTTACAATTTTTTTCTTTTTATTTACTTGTTTATGGGTCACACCTCGTGGTTTTCAGGGCTTACTCCTAGTCCTGGGCTCAGGGATCATGCATGGCAAGCTCAGGGCACAATATGTGGTACCAGGGATTAATTTTGGGGTTAGCTACCTGCAAGATAAACACTTTACCTGCTCTGCTATCACTCCAATCCTATATTTTTAATTTAAAAAGATTTTGGGAGAAGTGGGGCAAACTCAGCTGTGCTCAGGGCTTACTCCTGGCTCTGTGCTCAGGAGTTCACTCCTGACAAGGTTTGGGGTCTATGGGTTGAACCCAGGTCATATGGCCCTACCCACTGTACTATCTAGCCTCTTATCTTTTTTTTTCAATCTTGACAAAGAATGCTGCAATAAGAATTCTTGGACATATGTATATATATTGCTCTTTCCCCACCCTCAGGGACCAAATCCAGTGTCTCATGAATGCTAGGAATGTACCACTGAACCATACAATCCCTACTCACTTGCTTTCTTGATTCAAACAGTAACTGCATTAAAATTTAAGAGATATTGCCAACTTAACTTCCCCAAACTTAGAGCAATTCATGTTAACCTGAGAATGACTATTACCTGAGAATAACTATTTTCCTGAATTAGCAACAGAATGGAATATATTGCTCTTTTAAAGTGCTTGCTGAGACTGGAGTTGTAGTACAGTGGGGAGAGCACCTTCCTTGGATGCGGCTAACCCGAATTCAATCCCTGGCACCCATATGGCCCCCTGAGCCCAGCCAGGAGTGATCCCTGAATGCAGAACCAGGAGTAAGTCCTGAACACTGCCAGGTATGTCCCAACAATTGGGGAAAAAAAGTGCTTTGCTGATATGATGCAAGAAAAAATGCTCTTTTTTGTTTTAATTTACATTTCTCTTGAGATAGCTCCAAAGGCTAGGGCACATGCTTAGGATGCCAGAGGCCCAGGGATCCAGGTGTGGCCCACCCAAAAAACCTAAAAATTTACATTTCTCTGATTATCCCTGAGATTAGATGCTTTTTAAATAGTTTAAAAGCACTCTTGGTTTCTTTCATGATTTATATGTCTAGTTGTGTGTATGAGTGTGTGTGTGTGTGTGTGTGTTTGTGTGTGTGTGTGTGTGTGTGTGGAGAATAGACAGCTTTTCTAAATAGATTTTCTTTTTGAAGATCTAGTATACATTAACTAATATCGGTGTTGTCCATAAAATAGTAGAAAACTCTAAAGTAAGTAATATTTCTTTTTCTTTTAAGTAAATTAACTTCAGAGACACATTGGTTTGACAAAATAGTTATGTCTCCCCAAACCCTGAAGGACTTATATTCTGACTTATTACACTGATATTTTTGTTCTTTAATCCTTGTTATTGTGGCTCCATATGTCTTAGGCAGCAGAATGGAGGGGAAAAAAAGTGGCCAAGAGCAGCTGTTTATATATAAACATGAATTATATGTGTATATATATCTGAATTTTAAGTAGACTTTTTATAGAAGAAAGTCCCTTTAAAAAGATACAATTTTTTGGTGGTGAGAAAGGTGCACTGGCAAAGGGATGAGTGTTGGAACACTGTATGACTGAAAACCAATCATGAACAACTTTGTAACTGTGTCTCATGGTGATTCAATTAAAAAAAATAACAAGTTACAACGGGAGGGCCTTTACCTTACCTTTACCTTACAATTTTAAGATATTTTAAAGAAATATTTTTGGAATCTCCAGTCAAATGAAGAAGCAGCATTGCAATAATTTTAGAAACTCTCTGTTTCCCTTTTTTGTTTATTTTGGGCCATGCCCATTGGTGCTCAGGCCTTATTCCTGGCTCTGTGATAACTCCTGGCTCAGAAGACCATATGCAGTGCTGGGAAGCAAACCCAAGTCAGCAGTTTGCAAGGCCAATACCTTATCCACGGTATTATCTTTCTAACCCCTCTGTTTCCTTTTCTAATCACAACTATTCTCAGAGGAAGAGGAAGAATCTGAAAGATTGGGTGTTCTTCTAAGAAGTCATTTGCATAATTACAGTTTGGAGATTTTATCAAGATAATAAGAGAACATATTTTTGGAAATAGTCTCCGCCTGGAAATAGTCCTTGCTCAAGACTGAGCAACTAGAAAGTATGACAACTCCAAACTCTAAACTGTTCATGTGCATGTATTTACCCAGATTATAATCTTCTTGAGATGTGGATCACAGACATCTTGGTTATCTTCACGTACACTGGTGAAGAATACCAATACCTTATCTGGAATGAACTCTCAAATGAATGTTCCTTTAATTAACCTCTTAAAATCTGGTGTTAAGTAACTTTGAAACAACAACTAGTCCAATTTACTTCTTGTTAAATGTTAAGTGTTTTTTTGCGGTGTGCTAATATGTATAAAATATCAAACACACATGCCTTCCAAAGTGAACATGGTGCAAATATACCAGATACTCAGCTTGAAAAAAGAATTATAGGTTAGCCTAAACAAGATCATGCAGAAAATCTGGATATATGGAATGAAAAGTGCATTACACAAATGTGTTTCATAAGTAACTTGTTTTTTGTTGCTAATTTGTGGGTGTAGTCTTACATCATATCTTTTGATCAGTAAAGGGACTATTTCACATTAATAGATTGAGAGTAAACATTTTAGAACAACATATTTAATTATATTAGATATTGGTGCTAGAAAAGAGCTGAAGTAGCATCAGCATTTAAAAACTATCTCACAAGTATGGAAGTGAAGACTAATATTTATATTCACATAGCTTGATTTTTTCTAAATATAGACGATAAATATTATAACTTTTTTTGCAAGATTTGACTCTGTTCACATCACTTTTCTCTGCTTACATATTCAAGTTCTCAAATTGGGAGACATCTTATATATCAAATATTTATTGAATGTTTTAGTAACGTAAAAAAATTTGCTTACCTAAGCTTCTGATGAGGAAGATGACATTATGCTTGACTCCGTAACAGTGGAAAAATCATAGGGTAGAATACTCTATGGGTAGGTACTTGAGTCACCATTTCCTTGGGAATAGTCCAAGAGCTAAATCTACCTTTAAATATTTTCCTGAGTAATATTTACTCTAACCCCTTTTATTTTTTGGTCCAGTGAGGTGAAGCAGTTTGATATCATACCAAAATGATGCAGGTATGTCTAGAACACAAGTCTTCTGACTTCTACTGGATGAGGACCCACTCATTAATTTATCTATCAGTTACATTAATGCTCATATTATGTGCAAGGAACTGTGCTGGTTGAGGAAAGTAAATGATCCTACTCTGTAACTGTGTCAGGGAAATAAAATGCTTGCATAAATGACTATTATTCACTGGAGAAATTAAATGGCATAAGTGTTATGGAAGTGTACAAGGAAATAATGCTTTTATTGCTTTTAAAATGTATAAATGCATGGGACGGGGGGCGCTCCAGCCCATC
The DNA here is from genome assembly GCF_029834395.1 of Sorex fumeus. Lineage (NCBI taxonomy): Eukaryota > Metazoa > Chordata > Mammalia > Eulipotyphla > Soricidae > Sorex > Sorex fumeus. The sequence goes on from NW_026606091.1 coordinate 46,578,281, forward strand.
CTTCACACCCGACTGAGGTCACCAGTTGCCCCCCACGAGTGGCTCTCCGGCACGGCCACGGCCCCAGAAGCACAGAGACCAATCTCTTAATTATCTGACTCTCAGTAGAAATACTTCCAGGGTTAATAAGTAAAATAGCAGAAATCCAAAACATCATTTAATTCTTGAACCCAGCTGTAGAAAGCAAATTATTTCACAACCCTTTTTCAGCATGTCTGAGTTTGTGTGTGGGGGGGTAAAGTCTAAATAATAATGGTGCATCTTTTATCGAAACAATGAATCTAGTCAAAGTAGATAGAGTGTTAACTAGAACTCATCTGCCTCACAGGAATTGGGAGGGGTGGGAGGTGGGGTTCTATTGGAGTTCGTGGTAAAAAATAAGTATTGGTAAAGGGAATTGTGATTGATATTTGCATGACTGAGACCTGAACTTGAAAGCTTTGTAATTTTTTCCACAGCGATTCAATAAATAAATTAATTAATTTAAAAAATGTATAAATGCAAAAGAATAATCGGATTAGTTATCTAAATATTTTATCAGATTAACTACACTTTTGGGAAATCTAACTATTTAAACCACAATAGTCAGAATAGTACCACTATTACCTAATAAAAAGGAACCAACTGGCAAAATTAATCACTTCCTTAGGCCTAAACTTTATAATGTAAATGTATTGTAAGTTATAATAAATAACACTAACATCCAGGGTAACCAATACTATATATACATTTTTTTTACATATTAAGAATCTTTCAGTTATAGATTACTATGCTTAGAATTTGGCTTTTGTTAATGTTAGTATCTCTATTATATAGATAAAAAACTAAGATTTTAGAGCGTTTAAGTGACTTACTTTAAAGTATAGCAAGCAGCATCCATAGTGCAATGGGTAGGGCACTTGCTTTTCACATATCCAACCAGGGTACGATCTTAGCATCTCATATGGTCCCTGAGCACTACCACAAGTAATTCCTGAGCATCACCGAGTATGAACCCTCATGTCCCAGATCCCCACCTCCAAATTAAGTTTTGCTAAGGAATGAGGAGCCAGGGTTCTAACCTAAGTTACTTTTCCGCCAACTTCCATACATTTTACACAGCTTTTCTTACTCTAAGGAATGAAGTTTAAACTTCTTAGCTTGATCTTAGGGACTCTTGTGATCTGGTTCCAAACTTTTCCCAACTTCTGTTCATTTTCAGTCACCTCACAGTCTTGTGATGATACTATTTTTCTCTGCATGCTATTTTTTTTTTTTGTAGGAGTACTGCTATTTATTCAGCCATTGATTAGCTGATTGAATTGGGCATGAACTCCACCTTAATTTATTTATTTATTTTTTTCTTTTTATATTTATTTATTGAATCACTGTGGGAGAAGTTACTAAGCTTTCAGGTTTAAGTCTCGGTCATACAATGATCAAACACCTCTCCCTTCACCAGTCCTCATTCTTCACCACCAAGAACCCCAGTGTACCCCTCCTCCCACCCCTCCAAATGCCTGTGAGGCAGATGATTTCTACTTAACTCTTCTCTACATTGATTACATTCATTATTTCAACTAAAGATGCACCATTATTGTTTAGAATTTCCCCCCAAACAATCAGAATTGCTGAAAAGACACTGTGAAATATTTTGTTTTCTATAGCTGGTTATGAGAATCATATAATGTCACGTGGCCACGATTTTGGATTTCTGCAAAGAGCCAGATAATTACGAGATTGGTTTCTGTGTGTCTGTGTTATGGCCATGCTGGAGAGCCACTCGTGGGGGGCAACTCGGTCGGTCGGGCATGAAAGACGTGCCGGTACCGCCCCCCTTCCCATGAGACTGCAGTTGCCCCGTCACTGCCGGCTCGTACTTGGCTTTCCTATAAGCTCGGAGGCGGTGGCCACCTTGCTGCCAGGGCTCTGCATGCTATTTTTGCTTTCTCCTGTAAATCCAAATACCTACCCATGTTTCAATCCCAATTCAAGCTTCCCAGCTGAATTTCCCAGTACAAGGAGACAGCAGCACAGAATTTTTCACATACGTTTAAAAACCTGGCAAAGAGTAGGAGCTTAACAAATGGTTATTTGTTTGGTTCTATCTTTCTGGCAAGTGTGAGGTGTTAAAACACTTCACTAAAATAATAAGGAAACTGAGTCTTAGAAAGATTAAGTGATTTATCAAAGCCCAAGAATGATCCAGGCTCCATGTTGAGTGCTCACTCTCCAGTAAAGATTCTTTCTACTATACTATCTATGGCACCAAAGGTGTTTTTTTTTTGACCTCCATATATCTTAGCTATAAATCTAGCAATTAAGACTGCATGTCAAATGGATGAGTAAAGTTTGTTAAGAACATGTTCTTTCAAACCATTAGATAAATTTTAAAAACTTGCAATACCTTGAATCAACCCTTCTTTTAACTCCTCGTGACCACCCACATTCTTATAATTTCTTCTGGATTTAAACAAATAGCACAGGATAGGTTGCTTCTAATTTGACCAGCAAAGTGGAAGAAAGACAAACTGCAATGAAATTACTTTTGATATCAAGTACAGATGTCCAAGAGTTTAGGGAAAGAATTGAAAAATACAATGAAAATTAATTTATAACAAGATGGAATGTTATAAAGCCTGACACTACTGTGGTGTTTTGAGAAGCCCTCCTTATCATCTTAGTTGTCCTGGTCCTGATTCTTTCCTAATTGAAAACTTATGTTCCTGTTGGCCTGGAGAAATAAACCTGTTTTGCATACAATTATTTTTACATTGCAGAGCAAGAACCCCCCTAGGAATGGTAATTTTTCCTCTGATATAATGATATCAGAGATGAAAGAAATTGAAGAATGTATAGCTCTCTTTGAAGAAAAAATACATCAACTCTGCCTATAAATAACCAAAAGGAATGCAACAGGGTATTAATGCTATAAGTAATAGCATAATAGTATCTGAAATCTCAATCCTGTCTGTTAGTACAGGTATCTCCTAAAACCTTTTGAATTTTCTGTAAGGAGAGGGATAAAGGTATCTTTTGTTATGTAAATGAGAACACTTTGGGAAAGGTACCTGAGGAGAGGCTTGTTGCCAGTAGAGGATTGGAAACAGGTTGGTTTTGGTCCTATCCCCACAGCTCAACCTTTCAAGAGGAGAGAGGAATTGAAGATTGAATTCATGTATCAGTGGTCAATGATCCAATTCATCAAATCAAGTTAAAATGAAGCCTCCATAGAAAGTCAAAAGGAGAAGGTTCTAATAGCTCTCTTGATGGTGAACACCGAAGATGAAAAGGAATGGCATGCAGAAGAAGATAGTTAACACCCACTCCACACACCTTGCTCTATGCATTACTTCTGTTTCTGAGTTATAGCCTTAATAAACTAGACGTCTAGTAAGTAGACTCTTTCTCTGAATTCTGTGAGCTGCAAGTTAAGCCCTAGGAAAAGGGGGCCGAGGGACAGGACAGTGGGGATGGCAAGGGCTTTATATGTGGCCGACCTGAATTCGACCCTTGGCATCTCATATGGTCCCCCAAGCATCACCTGGAGTGATTTCCGAATGCAGAGCCAGGAGTAACCCCTGAATACTGCTGGGTATGACCTCAAAATAGGAAACAAACAAACAGACAAACAAACAAAACAAACCCTACGAAAAGATCAAGAGCTGATATTCATACTTGGGATTGATAACTCAAGTTGGGGGAGAAAGGCAGAGCAATTTCACTAAAATGAATCCTTACATAGCATGATCTCAAAATTGACAGTGTCAAAACTGAGTTCTTTAGTGTGTGTATGGGGTGGAGGGGAATGTACACATCAGAATTGGGTATCCCCTTTGAGTTGCATCTAAGTAATAGTCAGAGAAATATGAAGAAAACTGAGGGGCCAGAATGATAGTACAGTGGGTAGGGCATTTGCCTTGCATGGGGCCAACCTGGGTACAATCCCCGGCATCCCAAATGGTCCCTCGAGCACTGCCAGGAGTAATTCCTGAGTGTAGAGCCACGACTTAACTCCTGAGCATCACCGGGATCCCATATGGTCCCCCCAAAACTGCCAGGAATAATTCCTGAGTGCAGAGCCACAACTTAACCCCTGAGCATCACCGGGTGTGACCCAAAGAGCAATGAAGAAAACAATATTATTACTGTCCGTTACTGACTTCCGGTGATTATGGAAATTTTCATTAAGTCCAGAATTGAAAGAGTTTAAGAATCATTGTAATTATTGATATGTGCCAAATGCCTCTTGGACAAAAGTAATTTTGTATTAGGTAAAAGTACCTTATTAGGTAAAAGTACCTAAGGGTAAAGTCGAAGGATAAAAGATTGAACTGACTGCACTGTGAGGACTATCAGCCAGGGACTCCTGCCAGATAGGCCTTGTTCAGTAGGGCTATGGAATTAGTCTGCTTACTACTGCCCACTTCTTTCTGTTGCTATGTTGTCAGACTGCTTAGATCAAGTACTACTCCATTCCAGGAAATGCACCTATCTATCTACCTTACAGGATAAAACTCTTGCCAACTCTTTTTTTTTAATTAATTTTTTTTAATAGTGAGACATCATGAGGTACAGTTGCAGACTTACACATTTTTGTGCTTGGGTTTCAATTATACAATGATCAAACACCCATCCTCCCACCAGTGCCCATTTCCCACCACCACGGATCCCAGTATCCCTCCCATCCCCCGTCCCCCCCCCATCCCACCCTGTCTCTGTGGCAGGGCATTCCCCTCTGTTCTCTCTCTCCTTTTGGGTGTTGTGGTTTGCAAAAGAAACATTGAGTGGCAATCATGTTTGGTCTATAGTCTACTTTCAGCATGCTTCTCCCATCCTGGGCGGATCCTCCCAACACACTTTATTTGGTGTTCCCTTCTCTTTCTGAGCTCCCTTTTCCCCTAACATGTGTGGTTGGCCTCCGAGTCATTGAGTAAAATTCCTGGTACTAATCTCTTCCACTCTTGGGTGTTAGTTTCCTATTTTGTTACTTTATGTTCCCCCAGATGAATGCAATCTTTCTATGTCTATCCCTTTCTTTCTGGCCAACTCTTTTTTTTTTCAAATTTCATTATTATTATTATTGGGCTCGCACACTTGCTCAGGGGGCTTAGAGGTGAAGTGTTTAGTTTTGGGTGGTAGATGCCAAAGAGTGTCTTCCCAACTCATACACCTGCCTTAATCAGGCACAAAAGCAGAAAGCATTACAAAATAAGAAACAAGACTCTTCTAAATATCCTACTAATCTGACTTTGAATTTCATATGACAGCCTAAGAAGACAACATTTATGTGATAGAATAGTAAATAATCTCAAAAGTGCTACTGAACTGCACTGCACTGTCCTCCCATTGTTCATTGATTTGCTAGAGTGGACACCAGTAACGTCTCCATTGTGAGACTTGTTACTGTTTTTGGCATATTGGATACGTCACAGGTAGGTCGCCAGGCTTTGCCGTGGGGGCCGGATACTCTCGGTAGTTTGCCAGAGAGCCGAACCTGGGTTGGCCGCTTGCAAGGCAAACGCCCTACCTGCAGTGCCCAGCCCGCTACAGAACTAACTTCTATTAATTCAATGAATTTAGGAATGATTGTTGGAACCTTATTAGAGTGGTGTCAAAAATACTTTTATAAGACCTGCATATGCAGGAGGCTCAACATAAATAAATTTTGACTTGCTAAAATATAATCCTTTATATTTGAAAAGAATACTGCAGTGAGTGAGACCAAACTTTTGGAGAAAAAAATGTGTATTAATAATCATACTAGAGCAACAGAAACAAACTGAGTCTGTCCCACGCAAGCCAGGAAATATGGACCATTTAATTATTATAATTCACATTTTGTATGAAGGTTTTCAGGATTTTGCAAGTAAAAGGGAACAGCAGTCTGTTTTTTTTTAAATGCGCTTTCCCGTCATCTGCTTTCTCATTTTCCTTCTACATTTCACTATATGTTCTCTGATATTCATGGCTTCATTTTTTTTCCTATGATGCTAGAAATTGAACCAAGGATTCAAACAGAGCAAACTTGCATAGCTCCTTGCCCCTACTTCTTATCTATTAGAATATGAACTAAATTTAACACAAAAACAAACCATTGAAACTAGTTTCTCACATACTTTGAAGTTCATTTCTGTCTGTATTTAACAACAAAACAGGTGTAGTGGGGGGATAATTAGGGATTCTTCCAGAGCAGCTACCAGAGTGCCCACTGGAGTTGCAGCATTACATAATAGACAAGTCTATGCTTCTTGTTTTCCTATAGAGAAGGAACGTTATGCCTCTTCTGGCGTGAAAAAAAATCAAGAGCATTAATTAGAAATGTTAATTAGAAATTTCATAATTTTTATGTAGAGTAGTTCATATGGAACAATAAACTAATCTTGATAGCTTTTAATTGAAATATAATTGACATACAGTGTTGCTTGATGTATTATTTAATGTATACAACATATTAATTTGAAACATGCATATAATGCGATGTGTTTACACCTCTATCATATTACATGATTGTAATTTCCTTTTGTGGTAAAAATGCTCCCATTTCTATCTTATGTGACACTCACATGACATTTCATATTTTTTCCCCAGCAAAGAGAGAACAAGTTTGCCTTATTCATAACTTTGTGTCTCCTTGCTGAATGGTTAGATGTGAACATCACGCTTATCACAAGACATAATCGAGTTTCAGAAGATTAAAGAAAGAGGTAAACCTGTGACAACCAGGCCAGTGCCCTCTGGGGACTTCAAGAAAATGCCATTAACTTCACATTAGATAGAAAGGGACACAAACAATGGAAGGAAGGTATATCCTCAAACAATTTTTGAAAACTGATTTTTAATATGGGAAGTAGGGTGTCTTCATCTATTAATTGGACAAATACCTGTTTTCAATTTTAAGGCCTTTTGATTAAGGCCTCAATGTCTAGGCCTTAATCAAAAGAAAAAGGGGAAGAAACTCTTGAAAAACACTGTCACGTATACAAAATCACATAAAGAATTGCCAACAGTTATATAGAACTGGCAAACTCCCCGTGGCGTACCAAATATACCAAATACCAGTAACAATGATGGGTCTCATTCTCCTAAAGAGCCTTGAATATATTCTCAGGGCTAGGATGAAAGAGACGTTACTGGGGCCTGCTCGAGGCTCTTGCAGGCAGGCCCTCCCGTTGATCGTCGATTTGCTCGAGCGGGCCCAGTAACGTCTCCATTGGAGACTTTGTTGTTACTGTGTCTGGCATATCGAATACTCTCGGTAGCTTGCCGGGCTCTCCGAGAGGGGCGGAGGAATCGAACTCGGGTCGGCCATGTTGGCTGCATGCAAGGCAGACGCCCTACCCGCTGTGCTATCGCTCCAGCCCAAAATATCGAATACTCTCGGCAGCTTGCCAGGCTCTCCGAGAGGGGCGGAGGAATCGAACTCGGGTCGGCCATGTTGGCTGCGTGCAAGGCAAACGCCCTACCCGCTGTGCTATCGCTCCAGCTGGAAGGCAATCGACGAATAACAGGATGATGAAATGAAAAAATGAAATATAGAACCAGGAACTGTTCCAAATACTTTGCACATATGATGGCGGCTGGGAGGGCGGGGGGAAACAGGACTAGGCATCACATATAACAGACCTGGGTCCTGTTGTATTGTCTGTCACAGGAAGAACACTCTTAAATTCTTAGCATCAGGTGCACAAGAACAGCAGAGTGCTGGCACCTAATAGTTCTTTTCCTCTTGTGCCTTCAGAAAACACAAACTGAAACTATGGGGACAGTTTTGAAGAACCATGAACATTTAGCCCTTTCTGCTCTCATATATCAGATTCAAACGGTTTTGTGGGAAATAGATTCCCCCATTTATATGACGTGTTTCATGAAGTTTGAAAAGGAGGATGTTGGGAGGATTTACTGAAGCCAAAGTAGACATGAAAAAGGAACAGAAACTACGTCTCTATTCTGAGGGTGATGAAGTTAATTTGCACTTACTTTCAAGGTCTTGAGATTGAAGATTTTATTTTCCCAGAGGGAACTAGTGGGGAGGTGTAGGATAACATTGGTTTGTCCTTTCAGCCTTGCGGACAGGAAATTTAGGTTTTTTGGGTTGTTCACATCACAGTGTTCCCATTCCTTTGTGTTTACTTGTAACCTCTTTCTTTGTGCTCTATTGACTTATAAATATTATTTTTCTCTTCTCCTTAAGTTCTTTGCATAGTTAATTCAGAGCAATATCCTTTTTGTATGGGCACAAGAAGACAGTTAAAGACACGCTTTTGTAACTAGGAAGTTAATTGACTCCAGATAATATTACCTCTGGGGCATCTGTTCTCTCGACCTAAGCCTCAGTTGTCCTTACTTCCTAGCATCCCAAAAGCAGAGTCAAGGGACTGGATGGACCCAGGGCAAGCTATGAGCTATGTGCTACCCTGGCATCGAAATAGGCCTGGCCAAAGTGCCATAATGCTTCACTATAAGTTGAGAACATGGTCATGGACAAACCCTGTCATAATCCAAAAAGCAATAACTAGATTTGGACCCTGCTAAGATTAGGAATGATTAATCTGACCTGAATACTGTAATCTGAGTCTGTGGTGAGATGTCCCCAGGAGAGCCACCCGATGTATCAATGCTCAATGTATCTCTTACTGTGTCCATACAAAATAACGCATATTAAGAAGTAGAATTAAGATGCTAACTAAGTTATTGGACTAAGGAAAAGAGAAAAATACCTTAAGTGGTATTTTTTCCATGAGCAAAGGAAGGACTTTCTTATGTTAATTTTGCTGCTGGACAGCAAATCCCTAATATAGGGATTTGGAGAGGAGAGAGAGAGAGAGTGAGAGAGAGAGAGAGAGACAGAGAGAGAGAGAGACAGAGAGAGAGGACACGGGGGGCAGAAAGATGGAGCTGGGGACAGAAAGAAGAACGTAGGGGAAGAATGCAGGAGCAGGCACGTGGAGGGATGAGAGACACGGCCGTGAGATGGAGTGTGGAGAGATGTGCAGGAGAGACAGGAGGAAACAGGAATGAGGGGCAGTGTGAGACTAGAATGGGGAATTTAGTGAGACTTTAACAGGCGCATGGGCAGAATGGAAGAAATGGCAGCTTATCATCAATCAACTTGGCCCTCGTGTTCTCCTTCATCTGCCCATGGCCTGGGCTGGCCCGGGGTGGGTGATTAGCCCAAGTCCATCGAACCAGGGCAGCGAGAGGAGAGCCGATGGGGCTCCCTAGCCACCCGGAAATTATACAGGGAGGTATCTAAATGTCTACAATTACTTCATCAGAAACATTTACTTTTTGTGAACTAACGCTTACATGATTTCTATTTGTCAAAAAAACCTTTTGTGTGATATCTGCCATCTCCACCCCATAAAATTACCAGCACAGATAGTAGATGTTTTATGTTGATAATGCTTAATCCCAGAAGATGCTACTTGAAATAGTTAATAATCCCAAATCACTTTGGGAGTGAGGCTGGTCCTTATAATTAATCTTGCTTCATTTTGTAAGTGAAGGAAGGAGACCATATGACCTCACCAAAGCAACAACCAGTAAACGGCAAAGATAAAGGCTAGAGCCTAATGAATCCTAAACCTGTGATCACAAGGCCTGTGCAATCAACCTCTGTTAATTTTTATGGTTCTTTTCTTTTCTTTCTTTCCTTTTCTTTTTGTTTGGTCTTTGAGCCATATTCAGTGGTGCACAGGACTTAGTTGTGGTTTGTGCTCAGGAATCACACCTGGGGGTGCTCTGGGGTCCATATAGGGTTTCAGAGATCAAAGAGATGAGGGCTGTAAGTAAGGCAACATGTTAACTCGCGTACTACTTCTCTTGCCCAAAGCAATTATATTGAAAAAATACCTTTCATACACAGGGCAAAAACCTATTGAGAAAAATCTTCCTGGGGTAATTAGATAGCACAGCAGTTAGGGTTCTTGCCTAGCATGTCCCCAGCCCAGATTAAATTTACTGTGACTAATGGCCCCATGAGCATTGCTGCATGCATCTCTAGAGGCACCCAAGAACCTCCAGATATGCTCCTGAGGCCCTCAGCACTAATAGCATGGCCTGGATATCCCTGGCACCATGGTGTCTGAACAGTATTACATGCTTGGTCCCTTGCATTGAACTCTGGACCTAGTTCAAGAATTGTTGGTTCCCCCTCAAATCTCCCTCTGCCCCCACCCAGCACAAATTCATTGCCAAGCATTTACCTTATAATACTTTTTGAAAATCAGAAGGTAAATGCCTCAAAAGTTTTAAGTGTTCCTGCTGCATTCCATACAGGAGGAGGTTGCAGCTAAAATGCTGTATGTAGGAGTGCCAGAAACATTTTAAAAGAATTAAGTGGTTGACTTCTCTGTGGCTGATATTAACCTGCTGAACTCAAACTATACTTCAGCAGTATCAGTTGGAGAATGCTGCTTTCAACTGATACTATATTGAAGTCAGCCACTAGTATTAGTTCTCAGTGCATCTATTTGCATCCTGGAATTTGTCTTAGAATCCGATCTCAGGATACACAGACATCTTAGTATTCTGAATGTTAGCTTGCTCACCTTTCTTGGCTGTGTTATGCATTGGCTTTGGGAGAGAGACTATACAGCCAAGGACAAAATGTCAAATTCTTTTTTTTTAAATTAAAAAAAAAGTTAGGGTTTTGGATCACACCTGGCAGTGCTCCTGTTCTGGTTCTCTGCTCAGGGGGTCACTGTTGGTGGTGATGCAGGAATTACTGCATTTGGGGTTCTGGTGATCAAATCCAGGTCGGCTGTGTGCATGATAAGCACCCTACTTACTGTGCTTTTGTTCAGTCCCCCAGAATGCCAAATTCTTGGCTTTGAAGCTATAGTAGGCTCTTGAAATTACTAGCAGACAATGGATTTACCAGTCGAAATAGTTGGGCTATTTGAAAGTCAAGTATGTTTAAATTCAAAAGCTTTAGAAGCCTGAAAATTAAGAGCCAAAATCTAACTATAAAGTTTATACTATAAGCTTCAGACTTTGTAACAATATAGGATGATGTAAGAGCAGTTTTCCTGGTCAAGAGGAAACCCTAACCCTAACCCTAACCCTAACCCTAACCCTAACCCATGAGAAAGAAAACAGGGAGAGATCTAAAAAAAACTTGGCTTAGGGGGTGTATTTTCTATTTTTCACAGGCTGAATCTCAAGAAAGATATTTAAGAAACACATCAACTGTTCCACTCAGCTGCAGGTGATTCCCAGAGCAGGAGAATCGCCAAGAACCCCAGAGCACTGTCTGCAAAGATGACCAACTTTGTGTGAAACTGTAGGCCCTGGGAAAGCATCTGAGTTGAGGAGGAGTAATGCCAAATGAGGTCTCCAGGCACAGAGGAGCAGGTCAGCTTCTGGAATCTGGCATACACCTCCTGGATGATCTGAGAGAACTTCCACAAGTTCCCATATGTGTGAAGGCAATTCCCTAAAAAAAAGACCCAATTATACTGCAAACCACAATACCCAAAAGGAGACGGAGGAGGAGGAGGAAGAGGAGGAGGAGGAGGAGGAGGAGGAGGAGGAGGAGGAGGAGGAGGAGGAGGAGGAGGAGAAGGAGGAGGAGGAGGAGGAGGAGAAGAAGAAGAAGAAGAAGAAGAAGAAGAAGAAGAAGAAGAAGAAGAAGAAGAAGAAGAAGAAGAAGAAGAAGAAGAAGAAGAAGAAGAAGACACAGAGGCAAACTGTGGGTGGGGTGGGGAGTTGGGGTGATGAGAGGGAAACTGGGGACACTGGTGCTGGGAAATGTAGACTGGTGGGAGGATGAGTGTTGGAATACTGTATGACTGAAATTCAATCATAAACAGCTTTGTAAGGTCTATCTCACAGTGATTCAATAAAACAGTTAAAAAACAAAACAAAAAACCAAATATATAATTGTCATATGATTCAGAAATTTCACTCCAAGGTATATATGCCAAAGAATTGAAAACAGAAACTCAAGCAGATTTTTTTTTAAAAGTTTGTCCATACATATGTGTTTTGTTCTTTCCAAACCAGTGGAAAATTTATACATATATACATTTGGTTTACGAGCCGCACCTAGTGGTGCTCAGACTTATTCCTGGCTCTGTGTTTGGGGGACTACATGTGGCAGGGAATTGATCCAGAGTCAGTCACATGTGAAGCAAATTAATTAACCACTGTACTATTCTCCACTCTTCCAATGTATTTTTAACCATGTCTATATCAGCGTTATTCATAATAGACAGTGATGGAAGCTAACCAAACATTCATCAATAAATTAACAGATTTAAAAATAAGTGATACATGCACATGATAGTTTTACTGTGTCCAAACGAAAGAAATTCTGACATATGTTATAATAAGGATAAACACTATGATAAATGAAATAGGCCATAAGCAAAAGGTAAAATACATTTTTATAATTTTATTATAAAAAAGTTATATTATAAAAGTATAATTTTATTCATATAAATATTAAGAAACAAATAAATATTAAGAAAATATTAAGAAATATTTTAATTAAAAATATTAACAAAATATCAAGAAAAATATTAAGAAAAGCAAAACCATGGTTATTAAGGGTTTGGGGTAAAAAGGGAACATGGGAAATTATTGCTAAATAGGTTTTGGGTTTTAGTTTAAAATGATGAAAAATTGTAGAAATGGATAGTGACAGTACAATAATGTGGATATGAACAATAATGTCATTGGAATTATCATTAAAATAGAAATTTTAATGTTTAAATTTTATCACAACTTTTAAAAGTTAGGGATATGTTTCATGCCTTTAATAGGAAACTAAGTGGTTGAAAGTGAAACCAATGGATAAGGAGAATATGAAGTGAACTGGAAAGTCCTGGAGATGGGTGACTCAAGGGCACACAGTGATCTCAGCATGATTGAAGTGGGAATAGGCAACCAAGATTTCACAAATGAAAGTCTTGGCCCCTCTCAACAGAACAACGGGGGCAATCTGTTCTTGACTGAACTCCAAACTTAGGATGGTAAACACTATCCAAGATTCAGACCATTCAGAACCTAGATTCCTTCTACAAAGGGAGAGTAAAACATGAAGGAATACAATATTCATCTAACCATTCGTCATCATTTGAATTTAAACCTAAGAATACTTTGGATGACGGGGTAACTTTTCTGTCATCAGTGAACAAAGGTCTCCAAAGCTAAAGTTAAATTTATTTCCAGATATTATAATAAACTATCAATTAAAGGAAAGAAAATTAAATCTTTTTCAGTCATAAGACTAAACTTTCATATTCCAATGACTTGTTCTTAGAACTTACTTGTATAATGTACCCCAGAGAACATAAAGAAGAGCCCCAAAGGTATGAGATGTGGAGTTCAGAAAATATTGGACCACACAACCAAAAAATAGTAGAAAAGTTTCAGGACAAAGTTAATCAGAGAGTCTAGACAGCAGCTATACCAGAAATAATGACAGCCCCAGGAATTTTACTTATTTATTTATTTAGTTTGTTCTTTAGTTAGCTAGTTAATTAGTTTGGGGGCCATACTCATCTGTGCTCAGGGCTTGCTCCTGACTCTGGCTCAGGGATTACTCCTGGCAAGCTCAGGGAACCATGTTGGGTTCCAGAAATTGAATCTGGGTTGGGCATGTGTGCCCAATAAAAGTGCTTAACAACTTAATAATTTCCAGTAAAATGAAAATGAAAATAAAATCAGGAAGAAAGAAATATCATTAGAGTGGGGGAAAACAGGAAAAGAAAGTAAGAAGTTGTGATTCAAATTGAAACAAATAGACTTTCGGATCAAGATGATGCAGTATATTTGTATAAGGAAAATCTATTTTGCTCCATACACATATAAAAACAACAAAATATAAATAAAACCTAAATTTCAAATAGGCTCCATATCAGAAAAATGTATTCAAATTCCCAAAAGGAAGAGAAATGCTGAAAGTGGAAAGAATTGGAGTTGGGGCACTTGGAAGGAGTAATTCCTGGTGAACTGCCAGCCTAGGAAGGCCAAGATCAGGTTCATATCCTTGCAATGAAGAAATAAATCAAGGCCCCCAAAGGTTAAAGACTGGATTTTTCCTGATTACAATATCACTTGTAATTCACTATTGAGAACTGATTCCGAGTCAAAGGGCTGAAGAGAAGTAATTTTATTCTATTTATTTATTTATTTATTTATTTTATTGAATCATTGTGAGATAGTTACAAAGCTTTCATGATTGAGTCTCAGTCATACAATGATTGGACACCAATTCCTCCACGAGTGTACATTGTAAAAGCATTATTGAGGGAAGTTTATGGCAATAATAGGCTTTTAATGTATTTTTTTTGTATTTTTATGTACTTGGCTTTAGATCATTCCATACTAGTACATAAAGACTCTTACTATAGCGCTCAAGCTCATTATGGCCAGCAAATATATATTTTTAAATTTTTATTAGTGAAACACCATGAGGTACAGTTGTGGACTTACAAGTTTTTGTGCTTGGGTTTCAGTTATAACAATGATCGAGTACCCATCCCTCCACCAGTGCCCATTCTCCACCCCCACCAATCCCAGTATCCCTCCCACCCCCCCAACCCCCCCTCCCACCGCACCCCTGTGGCAGGGCATTCCCTTTTGTTCTCTCTCTCCTTTTGGGTGCTGTGGTTTGCAAAAGAGACATTGAATGGCAATCATGTTTGGTCTATAGTCTACTTTCAGCATGCATCTCCCATCCTCAACAGTGGAATAGCCACAGCTGAAGACAGACTCAGTGAGCTGGAAGATCAGCTGCACCAAGCCTACAGGCAACAACAAACAATGGCAAAGGACCTCAAAATAGCTCTAGAATGAATCAGAGTCCTAGAAGAGAAGTACTTTTAGAACTGAAAGATGAAGAGAAAAATTGAGAGGAAAAGCCTTAAAATAAACAACAAAATTTCACTAAAAAAAATAAAATTTTAACAAAAAAACGTATTGCCAAGAAAATAAATAAACGCTAGACTAAAAAATTAATCCATATTAATGCTTTATAGTGTGGTCTGACAAGGTCTTAACCACAAATATGTTGAGAATAACAAAAATATTGAACTAGGACATAATTTCCCTTTAAAAAACTGTAATATTATAGAACAGAGAAGATATGAGACTTTCCTATGTGGATATCTATATAAACCAATTTTTTGAAAGTCAAAAATATGACCAGCTGTAGAGATAATATGGGGTAGGTCTTTTGCCTTGCATACAGCTTGACCAGGTTCAATTCTCGTTATCCTATCTGGTCCCCTGAACACCACCGGGAGTAATTTCTGAGTGTAGAGCCAGGAGAAATCCCTGAGTGTCACCTGGTATGGCCCAAAAAGAAAAAAAAATCATTAGAAAGGATATGACCTACTTACATATGGAGAAGTTTGGGTAAATACTAAATGAAAGCTGGATACAAAAGGCCATATATCACAAAATTACATTTATATGAAATGTCAAGAAAGCAAATATATTAAAGCAAAATAATGGTGTGTTCCTGGACTGGTATGGTAATTAAGATTTACTACAAATAAGAATGGCTTTGTTGAGGGATGAGATTAAAGTTCAAAAACTGGATTTTGATGAGAATGTCACAACTACTGTGTTGTTACTGTGTCTGGCATATTGGATGTGTCACCGGGAGCTTGTCAGGCTCTGCCGTGCGGGCGAGATCCTCTCGGTAGCTTGCCGGGCTCTCCGAGAGGGGCGGAGGAATCGAACTCGGGTCGGCCATGTTGGCTGCGTGCAAGGCAGACGCCCTACCGCTGTGCTATCGCTCCAGCCCTACAGACTTACTGAAGATTATACACTTAAAATGGGTAATTAGGGGGCTGGAGAGATTGTACATCAGGAATGGCTCTTGCCTTGCACATGGCCAATCTGGGTTCCATCCCGGTGCTCCATATGATCCCCCAAGCTTTGCCAAGAGTGATTCCTGAGCACAGAGCAAGAGGAGCAAGCTTTGAGTACTGCTAGGTGTGGCCCCCAAACCAAAAAGTGATTATGCTATCTAAATTTTACCTCAACAAAACTGTTTTAAAAATACAGGAGCCTGGGGGCTGGAGCAATGGCACAGCAGGTAGGGCGTTTGCCTTGCACGCAGCCGACCCGGGTTCGATTCCCAGCATCCCGTATGGTCCCCTGAGCACCGCCAGGGGTAATTCCTGAGTGCAGAGCCAGGAGTAACCCCTGTGCATCCCTGGGTCTGACCCAAAGAGAAAAAAAAAATACAGGAGCCTGGCAATCATGCCCATTAAATGCCTCTTGCACCATATAAGCTCCTTAACAGCCATGATCCAGAGGTAAAGGTAAAAGGTAAAGGCCCTCCCGTTGATTGTCGATTTGCTCGAGCGGGCCCAGTAACGTCTCCATTGGAGACTTTGTTGTTACTGTGTCTGGCATATCGAATACTCTCGGTAGCTTGCCGGGCTCTCCGAGAGGGGCGGAGGAATCGAACTCGGGTCGGCCATGTTGGCCACGTGTAAGGCGAACGCCCTACCCGCTGTGCTATCGCTCCAGCGATGGATCAAATCGATGATCCAGAGACTCACAAATAAATCTTGGAAGAGAGCCACAAGCTGCAGAGATGCCTCAGGCAAAGTCACAGACCAGTTAAAAATTTAACTCCAAGAGAGAATAAGAGGGAATGTGCCTGCTATAGAGGCAGGGGGTGGGAAGGGGTGGGGGTGGCGGGAGGGATACTGGGAACATTGGTGGTGGAGAATGGGCACTGGTGGAGGGATGGGTACTTGAACATCATGTGACTGAAACGTAATCATGAAAGTTTGTATGTCTGTAACGGTATCTCAGGGTGATTCCTTAAATCACTTAATCACTTAAATTCCCGTTAGTCGTCGATTTGCTCGAGCGGGCGCCAGTAACGTCTCCATTTGTCCCTGTCGCGTGCTAGTGTAGCCCAATGGCATCTGTTCGCTCCGGGAACATGAAGGGCCTCAAACCGATCGTTCATGATCTTGACGAAGAAGTCTGACCATCTGGAAGGTGGGCGGCCACGTGGTCTTTTGACATCCCGTGGGATCCAGTCGGTAACAGCTCTAGTCCAGCGGTCGTCTTTAAATCTCATTACGTGACCAGCCCATCTGATTTTCGACACCTTGGCAAATGAGACAGCGTCCCTGATCCTTGATCGTCGATGGATGTCAGAACTCCGGATTCGTTCTCTCATTTGAGTGAAACGTGATATTCCAAGCATAGCTCTTTCTATTCTTCTTTGGGAGACCTGAATGGCGTTCTCATCTTGTTTGCGTAGGGCCCAGGTCTCTGAGGCATATGTTAATGCAGGAAGAACAGTGGAATCAAAGAGATGTGCCCGGAGCCGGAGGTTCTTCGTCCTCTTAGCTATTTCTTCGACGTTCTTGAAGGCGTTCCAAGCCGCTCTCTTCCTCCTGCGCAGCTCGGGTGCCAGGTCATTTCTCATGTTGACCTCTCGACCTAGGTATACATAGCTGTTGCATTCGGAGATGGTCGTTCCATTGAGAGCGAATGGGGCGTCAGGAACAAGGCTGTTTCTCATAAACATTGTCTTCGTAAGATTCAGCTGTAGTCCTACCTTTCCACACTCACGGTCAAAGTCGGCCAGCATTTGTGCCGCTTGGCTGATGTTTGGTGTTATTAAAACAATGTCATCAGCAAAGCGGAGGTGGTGTAGTTGCCGACCATCTATCTTCACTCCCATTCCTTCCCATTCCAGTTGTCGCATGATGTTCTCGAGGGTGGCACTGAAGAGTTTCGGTGAAATGGTATCACCCTGCCGAACCCCTCTCTTGACATCAACGATCACTTCTTTGTAGAATGGTGAGATCCTGGTAGTGAATCCGTAATACAGCTCACGGAGGATCTTGATGTATTGGGCTTGAATTTTTTTTAAATTTTATTTTAAGGAATCATTCCAATATACTAAATTGGAACGATTCCTTAAAATAAAATTTAAAAAAAAATCAACTCCAACTGTATCATCTTATTTAAAATTTAGAATTCCTGGAGTGATGTATCATACTCTAAGCCACTGATGTGACAAGAGAAGTACACTACATTTGATGGGGTGTCAAGTAAAAGGAACTGACTCAATCAAAATATATATTTGCACACAGGCGCGACCTCTAACAACATGTTAGGAATCTTTTGTACAAGGGCTTACTGGCTCGGGGTGAGATACAACAATCTTCACACACTTTCCTTGAACAAAACTTTTTTGGATCATTTTTAGCAGATTATTCCTAACAAGCAATTCAAAATAAATTATTTAGAGGCAGGTTTCAGGGGTGGTGGGAATACTAGAAATAATGGTGACAGGAAGGTGTAATGATGGTGGGATTGGTGTTGTAAAATTGAGTGTAATAAATTAATGTGGACAGTTTTTAAATTAAAATAAAATTTAAAAAATTATTCCTTCAAATCTCAGCGATAATCTCAAAAAATGATTTTTGTTTAAGGGCATCCTAGTTTTAAGCCTACTATAAGTTCTAAAGATATGGCTCAATTGTAAAGCACATGCTTTGTATGTGTGAGGCCTCAGTCCATTCCTGGCAACAAACACACGCGCGCGCGCGCACACACACACACACACACACACACTTTGGACACAATGGAAAGATTTATTAGAAATTGGAGAATGACTGTTTAGTATGCCACGCAGAGTCAGAAGTTAAATATGAAAGAGCATTGGAAGACATAGAGGATAGATTTTGAGACTTCAATGTTTTTCTAATAAAACTTCAGTAGGAGAATTGAAGTAGGTTGAAAGGCAATATTTCAAGTAAGGTGGATACATGAAAGTGCCAAACTATGACATAATAAAATTGCAGAAGATTAAAGATAAGGACATACTCTTAAAATATTCCAGGGAAAAATAAAGAATTAGCCACAGTGTGACAGATCAGCAGCAGATTTAATGCTAGCAATTATGAAAATCAAAAAATGGTAATGGGAGTGCTGATAAGAACTAACCACACACAGAGAATTTTTTTCTTTTTTTTTTTTTTATTAGTGAAACACCATGAGGTACAGTTGTAGATTTACAATTTTTTTGTGCTTGGGTTTCAATTATACAATGATCAGATACCCATCCCTCCACCAGTGCCCATTTTCCACCACCATGGATAATATCCCCCCACCCCCATCCCTCCATCCCCCCCTGCCTCTGTGGCAGGGCAATCCCCTGTGTTCTCTCTCTCCTTTTGGGTGTTGTGGTCTGCAAAAGAGGCATTGAGTGGCAAACATGTTCAGTCCATAGTCTACTTTCGACATGCATCTCCCCTCCTGGGAGGATCCTCCAAACACCCTTTATTTGGTGCTCCCTTCTCTATCTGAGCTGCCCTTTCCTCTAGAATGTCCGGCTGGCCACTAAGCTATGGAGTAATCCTCCTGGTGCTGATCTCAGCTATTCTTGGGTATTAATCTCATATTTTGTTACTTTATATCCCCCAGATGAGTGCAATCTTTCTATGTCTATCCCTCTCTTTCTGACTCATTTCGCTTAGCATGATACTTTCCATGTTGTACCACTTGTATGTAAATTTCATGACTTCATCTTTTCTAACAGCTACATAGTACTCCATTGTGTAGATGTACCAAAGTTTCTTTAACCAGTCATCTGTTCTTGGGCATTCAGGTTTCTTCCAGTTTCTGGCTATTGTAAAGAGTGCTGCAATGAACAAACAAGTGCAGATGTCTCTTCGACTATACATTTTTGCCTCTCTGGGATATATTCCCAGGAGTGGTATTGCTGGGTCAAATGGGAGCTCAATTTCTAATTTTTTGAGAATCGTCCATACTGTTTTCCAGAAGGGCTGAACCAGTCGACATTCCCACCAACAGTGAAGGAGTGTCCCTTTCTCGCCACATCCAGGCCAGCATCGGTTGCTTTTGCTCTTTTGAATGTGGGCCAGTCTCTGAGGTGTGAGATGGTATCTCATTGTGGTTTTGACCTGCATCTCCCTGATGATTAATGATGTAGAGCATTTTCTCATGTGCTTTTTTGCCATTCGGATTTCTTCTTTGAGAAAGTTTCTGTTCATTTCATTGCCCCATTTTTGGATGGGGTTGGATGTTTTCTTCTTGTGGAGTTTAACCAGTATTTTGTATATCCTGGATATCAACCCCTTGTCAGATGTGTATTCGGTGAATATCCTTTCCCATTCTGTAGACTGTCTTTGTATTTTGGTCACTGTTTCTTTGGAGGTGCAGAAGCTTCTTAGTTTAAGATAGTCCCATTTATCTATCACAGAGAATTTTTTAACCTAAACTAACAAGAGGTTAAAATATGCTCAGATAGGGGCCAGAGCTATAGCACAGCGGGTCGAGCATTTGCCTTGCCTGCGACTGACCTGGGTTCGGTTCCCAGCATCCCATATGTTCCCCCAAGCACCAGCAGGAGTAATTCCTGAGTGCATGACCCACGAGTAACCCCTGTGCATCGCGGGGTGTGACCCAAAAAGCATAATAATAATAATCACTGTCACTGTCCTCCCGTTATTCATCGACTTGCTCGATCGGGCCCAGTAACGTCTCCATTGTGACAATTTTAATGTGTTTGGCATATCGAATATGTCACGTGTAGCTTGCCAGGCTTTGCCCTGCCGGCAAGATACTCTCAGTAGCTTGCGGGGCTTTCTGAGAGGGGCAGAGGAATCGAGCTTGGGTCGGCCATGTTGGCAGCTTACAAGGCAAACGCCCTACCCGCTGAGTTATCACTCCAGCCAATAATAATAATAATAATAATAATAATATAAAATATTCTCAGATATACAAATACAAAGATTTATTATCCATTATGCATTTATACACAATGGAATGCTACTTGACCATAAGAAAAGATGAAGTCATGACATTTGCTGCTACATGGATAGATCTGGAAAGTATCATGTTGAGTGAAGGTAGTCAGAGGGAGAGGGACAGACACAAAATTCTCTCTCTCATATGCAGAATATAAAGAAACATAGTCAGGGAACAAAAAGTTACCCAAATGCAATATAAATGAAGAGCATGAGGCTGGTAGGAAGTAGAAGGAAGCTAGAGTCCGGGTGGGAGGGACAGGTCAGGGAAGAGAACACTAAAACAATGATGGCAGGAAAAGTGCTGCCACTGAGGCAAGCTGGGGGGCGGGGATATGAGGAACACTGGGGACATTGGTGGAACATAGTGGACACTGGTGAAGGGATTGGTGCTGGAACGATGTCTGCCTAGAACTTATCATGAATAACTTTGTAAAGTTGCAAATCGTGGTGATTCAATAAAATTTTAAAAAATTTATTATCTGGGCGCTGGAGCGATGGCAAAGTGGGTAGGGCATATGCCTTGCACATGGCCAACCTGGGTTCGATTCCCAGCATCCCATATGGTCCCCTGAGCACCGCCAGGGGTAATTCCTGAGTGTAGAACCAGGAGTAACCCCTGTGCATCGCCGGGTGTGACCAAAAAAAAGCAAAAAAAAAAATTTATTATCCACAGAACCTCAGTGAAAGAACAACTAAAGGATGTACTTTAGCTGAAGTGAGTCAGAAGGTAAAGGATAAATACCAGATGAACTCACTCATATGTGGAATAGTAAAAAGCAAAGAAAGGAATTCGATCATCTTCAATGCAAACAAACCATGAGACATAACCAGTATCATCGGGAACTGAAGTGGTCGGATATGAGAAGGGACCATGGGGCAATTCTGGCAGGATCTTGAAATACTGATGGAGGGACAATAGCTCTGTAACTGTAAAGAGTGTTAGAATGATTTACTATTGTATGTGGTACCTCAATAAAAAAAATTAATCAAAAATAAATAAAATCAATACCTTGACATGCTCATGCTGGGGGAAAAAGTAAGGTATACTTCAGCATGGAACAGAGAAGACATGATGTAAGAGGGACCACGAATAAAAGTGGCAGTTAAGGGGCAGAAGTTCTAGTACAGAAGATAGGATGCACGCCTTACATACAGGTTGCCTAAGTTTGATTCCTAGCACTCCATATGGACCCCAAGCACCACCAGGAGTGATTCCTGATTGCAGAGGCAGGGGTAAGCCCTGAGCACTAACTGATGTGGCCCATGAAGAAAAAGAAGTCAATAAATTTTACTATTGGGGCTGGAGTGATAGAGCAGTGGGAAGGGTGTTTGCCCTGCACGCAGCCAACCCAGGTTCGATTCCCAGCATCCTATTTGGTCTCTTGGGGACCGCCAGGAGTAATTCCTGAGCGCATGAGCCAGGAGTAACCCCTGTGCATCGCTGGGTGTGACCCAAGAAAGTGCAAAAATAAATTTTACTATTAGTGTAAAAGCTACAATGGTCATTTATATGTATTTTAAAATAAGTCAAAACTGTAACTCCAAATAATGATAAGATGAGAGGAGGACTAGTCAGTGGGCATGGCCATTATATTTATTTACTTATTTTTGTTGAATCACTGTGAGAAACACAGTTACAATGTTGCTCATGATCAGGATTCAGTCATTTGATGCTCCAACACCTATCCCTTGACCAGTGTACATTTCCCACCATCAATGTCTCCATTGTTCTCAATTTTCCTCCTGCCATCATCATCCCTGCCTGCCTTTAAAGCAGACTCTCTCTCTCTCTTCTCTCTCTCTCTCTCCCTCTCTTTCTCTCTATCTCTCTCTCCTTTTGGGAATTATGGTTCACATAAAGGAATTGAAAGGTTATCATGTATATTCCTTTACCTACTTTCAGCAGTCAATTCTTGGGACATGGCAATTTTAGTTCTGTTGTTTGAATTAGGAAAAATATTGAACTTAATAATTAAATTAAATAATTAAATTAATTAGAAAAACAGATATCATATGTATGAAATTTAAAGTTTACAAAGAGAAAAATCATTTAATAGAGGATAGCAGACACTCTGGTGGAGAATGTGGTGCTGCATATGTTTTATTTACTGGTATGGGAAGTCATGCCAGTAACAGTTTTGTAAACCATGATGTCTAAAATAAAAAAAATTTTAAAAAAGAGTTATCCATAATAATTAATATTTAATTAATAGGGAAGTTAATAGTGGGAAAAAATTAAGTGAGCATCAGAAGTTTAATGAAGGCAGGAAAGTCGCAGTTTAAAAACAAAACGTGAAGAATGATAGCAAACAGCATACATTAAGGTGACAGATTTAAGGTAAAATACGATACTAGTAAGATGTATAAGTGAACAAAATTATCCTTAATAAAAACAAAAATTATCAAATTGGGATTTAATAAAACCAGCCTACTGCTGTCGATTTACCCACCACTCTGCTCTTCCAATACACAACTAAATCTCTGAGGAGATGAGAGCCAAGCAGCTAAAATTCATGGACACATTGGTCCCTGCAGCTGAAAATTCCTGGGCACCCTTGGAAGGGGAACAGGCAGGGTGCCCCTCAGTGCCTTAGCCCCTGCAGCCTCACTCATACCCCATCATTGCTACCACACCCATGGCTTAACTCCACTACTTCACCAATAATCTCTGCAGAGATACCAAACTATCAGGTATTCCGGTGTCCAGGCTGAGAACTCTGGGGTCTTCTCGGAGTGGGGGCCGGCAAACCCCACTTCCCTCTAGTCCCCTACTTTTGGAATCCCTGGCAACCACACCCACCTCCCACATCTGCTACAATGTTAACTCATCAGCCCCAGTTTTATAGATTCTGATGTTCTGTACACCTTCCAATCCCGTAATACTGAAATTCCAGTAGGAACATACCAAGTTAGATGGGAAAGTAACATAGAAGCCAACTAAACTCAGCAAACAAAAACTGTAACACAGATGGTTCAACTCAACAAACAGTTTAGTAAATCCTCAGCAAGGACTTAACAACCTTGTTAGGAGAGATAGCAATTTTCACAAATTTTCTTTTACTGAAATATTTTTGATAATTCCATTCATAACAAGCAATACAAAATAAATTACTGTGTGCCTGGAGGGTGGTTGAAAAAATGGGGACCATGGTGGAGGGAAAGTAACTCTATTGATGGGATTGGTATTGGAACATTGAAAGCCCATAACAATAGTACTGTGAAAAGCTTTCTAAACTATGATTTTTTTTTTAAAGAGTTGATAGAACAAGAAACTGAAGCTCAAGCATATAGCGTTTCGGTTTTATTTTTGGACCTTCCAATCAGTGCTCAGAAGATCCTCTATTGCTCTCTGCCAACTGGGCCTGTGAATCAGTGCAAGGGCCTGAGGATGTGATGCTGCTTGGACTTTTCAGTAGAGGAAATTAACCAGGATCACCCAGGAGGTGCTGGAGACCTTTAGGGAGTCAGGGATCTAACTGGGGTTGACTTTATGCAGGTTATGCTCCTCAGCTCCTATACCATCTCTCCACTCCTAAGCATATTTTTTAAAGATAAACACATACTAAATAAAAAAAACTATTTTATATATCTATATCTATATGTAGACTGCATTGCAACACTGTCCTCCCGTTGTTCTTCAATTTGCTCTAGCGGGCACCAGTAACATCTCATAACAAATTGTGAGACTTGTTGTTACTGTTTTTGGCATATCAAATATGTCATGGGTAGCTTGCCAGGCTTTCCCATGTGGGCAAGATACTCTCGGTAGCTTGCTGGGCTCTACAAGAGGGGCAGAGAAAGCGAGCCCAGGTTGGCTGTGTGCAAGGCAAATGCCCTATCCGCTGTACTATCACTCCAGCCCATATCTGTGTTACTGTGTTTGGCATCTCGAATACGTCACGGGGAGCTTGCCAGGCACTGCCGTGTGGGTGAGATACACTCGGTAGCTTGCCGGGCTCTCCGAGAGGGGCGGAGGAATCGAACTCGGGTTGGCCATGTTGGCTGCGTGCAAGGCAAACGCCCTACCTGCTGTGCTATCGCTCCAGCCCTGGCCCATATCTATAGGCACATAATACAAAACCAAGAGAATTTTGACTCAAGCAATTAACAGATAGTGCCTAGAATTTATAACTAAGAAGTAGAGATAGATAAGAATGTACACACACACACACACACACACACACATACACACACACACACACACATATAGCATGAGGACAGTGACATTCTCTGTTTATTTGTCTGAGACTTTACATGGCAGAGCTCAGGGCTTATTCCTGGCTCTGCTCAGGGGTCACACTCATAGTGGTACTTGGGGGACCTCAAGTTAATCATTAAAAGAAGCTGCTTCCTGAGAGCAGAACTGGGGATGAAGTGGGGGTGGTGTGGAAGATAATTTTCACCAGAGTAGCTATCCTTAAGGGGAATTGAGAAGCCTATTGACAGAGGCAAAGGGAAGACTTTTCTCCATCTACCTTACTTTGTACTTTTCAAGTTTGGTGCATAGATTTTAATTTTTGTCTAGATTCTATGAGAATCTTATGAGATGCTCTAATCTCTACATCTGATGTGCACAATATTACTACTTTTTAAGGCTCTATAAGAGTTGTCTGGTTTCATTTTTTAAAAAAAAATTTATTAGTGATACTGAAAGTAGACTATAATTGAACATGATTGCCACTCAATGCCTCTTTTGCAAACCACAGCACCCAAAAGATGAGAGAAAACAAAAGGGAATGCCCTGCCATAGAGGAAGGGTGGGATGAGGGGGAGGGCTGGGAGGGGAGTTGTACTGGGATCAGTGGTGGTGGAAAATGGGCACTGGTGGAGCGATGGGTACTCGATCATTGTATGATTGAAACCCAAGCACAAAAATCTGTAAGTCTACAACTGTACCTCAAGGTGTTTCACTAATAAAAATTTAAAAAATATAAAAGAATGAAATGAAAAATTTTATTAGTGAAACAGTTGTGGACATTACAAGTTGTGGACATTACAGTTGTGGACATTACAAGTTGTGGACATTACAGTTGTGGACATTACAAGTTGTGGACATTACAGTTGTGGACATTACAAGTTTTTGTGCTTGGGTTTCAGTTGTACAATGATTGAGTACCCATGCCTCCACCAGTGCCCATTCTCCACCCCGAATGATTCCAGTATCCCTCCCACCCACCCCCAACCCTCCTATCCCATCTCGCCTTTGTAGCAGGGCATTCCCTTTTATTATCTCTCTTCTTTTGGTGGTTTCATTTTTGAAACAAGAGTCCTTTTAGAACCTTAACCCAAGAATCCTGTTGATGATTTTACCATAAAAGAAACTCAAGAAATATTTGCTGATGCTGGTGTTGTTCTTGTAAACAATAATTAAGATAATACCAGCAATGATATGAGTAAGAGCCTATTTTGTCATCCCACATGCCAGAGCACTAGGGTTTTGTAGAGTCAACACCCTGGTTTCCTCAGAATGGCCTGTTGACAATGCCACTGCCATGTCCCTCAGGGCTAGGCATGACACTTCCACTTGCTCTATAGTCTCTCCTCTGCCCTCAGCATCTAACTCTGATTCCAAATGCATTCTCTCAGCTGCAGAGCGAGGGGCCTTGAATCTAAAAAGTCTCTCCACTCTCAGTTGTTGCTGAGAGTGACTCACCCCTGGAGGAGGAATGTGCATTTCAGGAAGACCTTAGTGCTCACTACCAAGTCAAACATCATTTACAAAGAACATGTTATTAAGGGAGGTGCTCTTATCTCTTGGGCACCAAACACATCCACTAAAACACTGCAGACAATGAAGACTGAGAGGAGAGAGATGTATTGATTGCTACCACACATACCATTCAGCCCAGTTAATCGTGCGTCAGCTGTCTGAAGGCAGCCAGGCCCAAGACTGATCCTGGAATTCTATTCCCTTCCCTGCATAGATAGGATATTTGTCACTGAGGAATCTCCAACCCTGCTGATCCCTCCCTCCACCTAGTCTTTTCCTCTTTCCTTTGTTCTACCTTCACATCCCAGACATCCTTTGAGCTCTGTGTTCCAAACACAGCTCAGGAGAGGCTAAGAATCACTTGCCATCTTCAAGTTTAGTAGGTCCCCCCAAACCCCCCTTATTTAGGAACTGAGATGGGTAATTGCCAGTTTCTAGTTGAGGACAAGTGGAAGAAATTATACTAAAAAATGGAGGGCCAGAGCAATAGTAAAGTGGATGGGCATTTGCCTTGCATGTAGCTGACCTCTGTTGGATCCCCTATGCCCCTAAAGGTCCCCTGAACCTACCAGGAGTGATCCCGGAGTTCAGAGCCAGAAGCAAGCCCTGAGCACCACCAGGCATGGAAAAAAAAAGACAAATTCCCATCAGAGTTGCATTTTCTTGGGTACATCTCTTCCTACCTGCTCCCCGATTTGATTGGTAAGATTCTGAGGGGATTGGAAATACAACAGATGAAAAGACTCCACTGACTCTTCTAAGGAGGCACAGAAAGGGCCACCGCATAGCATGGCTGTACACACCGGATTCTGCAATGAATGCAAGGGGCCTCTTATAGCCACAAAGCTGGTGTAATAGTAGGAAGCAGATTTACCTTCTCTGGTTGTGATCCTCTGATGATAAGATAGAGTTTACAAACTCGAGTGAATACACAGGATGGAAAGGCACAGGTTTTTATTTTTTTTCCCCTTATTTTATTTTATTTTTTTTAAAGTTGTAGATTTACAATTTTTTGTGCTTTGGTTTCAATTATACAATGATCAGATACCCATCCCTCCACCAGTGCCCATTTTCCACCACCATGGATAATATCCCTCCCACCCCCATCCCCCCATCCCCCCTGTCTCTGTGGCAGGGCAATCCCCTGTGTTCTCTCTCTCCGTTTGGGTGTTGTGGTCTGCAAAAGAGGCATTGAGTGGCAAACATGTTCAGTCCATAGTCTACTTTCGACATGCATCTCCCCTCCTGGGAGGATCCTCCAAACATCCTTTATTTGGTGCTCCCTTCTCTATCTGAACTGCCCTTTCCTCTAGGACACCCGGCTGGCCTCTAAGTTATGGAGTAATCCTCCTGGTGCTGATCTCAGCTATTCTTGGGTATTAATCTCATACTTTGTTACTTTATATCCCCCAGATGAATGCAATCTTTCTATGTCTATCCCTCTCTTTCTGACTCATTTCGCTTAGCATGATACTTTCCATATTGTACCACTTGTATGTATATAAATTCAATGCAATCCCTATAAGGATACCCATGACATTCTTCAAAGAAATGGAGCAAACACTCCTGAAATTTATATGGAACAATAAGCCCCCACGAATAGCTAAAGCAATTCTTGGGAAAAAGAAAATGGGAGGAATCAACCTCCCGAACTTCAAAGGCACAGGTTTTGACTAGCAAAGTTCAGAGTGGAACTCTACCATCCACACCAGGCGCCTTGCTTTCAAACCATAGGAATCTGGGTTTTCTGAAAATCCTAACATGTATAACTTGGAATGCAGACTCATAATGATCCATTTGATTTCTCCCTAGTCATGCCTCACCTTAATCCTTTTGATGTTTATCTCCCAAATATACCTACTGGATGTAAATATATATTGTAAATCCTCTTTGCATTTTCATATGGGAAATTTCTAGACGATCCCAAAAAAATGCAACTGGACTTGGATTTGAACTCTGTAAGTTAAAGGAGATAAGGCAGAGAATAGCCAGTTTCCCAGCTCTGTAACCTAGAAAAACGCTGGAAAAAAGGTCCAGCTTCCAACTGTATTCTTCCTATCTTTATGCCTGATCTTGAATAAGTTCTGAACTCTCTAAGCTTAGTCCCTTGGGCTGTGCAATAAAAGAACGAGGTCTCTGTTCTTTCAAGATGTAGTATTGATATTTGCCGTTTCAGAAGTGGAACTCACCAGCTATTTTGGCAGCAAGCCCTGATTTGTAGCCCAAGAGAGACTGTGTGGAGGAGGTGAAGGAAGATAGGATCGAAAGCCCTGGCTTCTTTTCCTATTTAGCTCATCCCAAGAGAATCAAGGATTTAATTGTCCTTGCCATACTAAACATGACTGTACTGACTTCAGCTTTTCCATTTGTTCGTTAAGCCCTTGTGGAAGTTGCCTTCCCTCCCACCTGTATATGAGTGTGCAGGATGCTACAGTAAAAACTAGGAGCTTGAAGTCCTAGTTCCACCCTTCATTAGCTCTATGACCGATTCCCAGTTTCCTAATCTGTAAACCGGAGATAATAATGCTTAGGTCACAGGTAGTTGTGAGGATGAAAAGAGTATAGGACCTGGATGATACATGGTAACTTCCGGTCTTCTTTCCCCCTAATCCTTCTCCAGTTACTCACCTTTGTACATGTCAGTGAAGACTATGATAATTTTGGACCCTGGAGGAGTGGATGGGTGATTAATGACACGTGTGGGCAGGAAACAGAGCTGCTCTTGTGGGTGGAAATCTCACCCTGCCTTTTTTTTTTTCTCTGAGTTTCATCTGAAGCAATGTTTCAAGAATGATGAAAATGGAGTTTTTCCTCTCTGAAGTGGTGGTGCCTGGAGTTCTGCTGGACTTCATCATCCTACATGCGTGTGCATAGAAGAGGGTAGTGTCCATGGATTTACTCCATTGGAATTGGAAAATCCCCGCAAGTTCAACCTCAGTGCTGTCTGATAAGTTGACCATCTCCCACTCTCCATCAATGATCTGTGATTTTATGCCCATGGCATATAGTTATGACTGCTTGAGGAATTTTACCAGCTTACTTAGTTTATTCCATCTTATGTAGACCTCTCTTTTAATAAAATGTACAAATGGAGACAGTGGTACCTTGTCTCTGTAGAAAATAAGTGAGTTTTAATAATGTACAGACAGCAAAGTCCCCATATTTCCACTGCTTAATTTGTGTGTGTGTGTGTGTGTGTGTGTGTGTGTGTGTGTGTGTGTGATTTGGGCCACAGAACTTCTCAGAGGAGCTTACTCCTGGCTCTCTGCTCAGGAATTACTTCTGGCAGTGCCAGGGATTGAACTAGAATTGGCCACATTTCTGTAAGATATTAATTTCTGTACTCCCTCTCCTCTCTCTCTCTATCCTCAGGATGTTTACTTTTTGAAGACTTTGGTATCTACTAGCTTTGTAACGTTGGGTATAGTTCATTCTTCAGTTCCCTTGCCTGAAACATGAGGCCAATGGGAACAACCTGATAAGGTTGTTGAGAAGATTAAATGAGTCAAATATATAGTATGCCTGGAATGTAATAAGTTCTCACAAATGTCCATTATTAGTAGTAATGATAATGATCTCTTTTCACATGGTAAGTTGTCACATCCTGGAATGAGGCTGAGAATGGCCCAGTTAGCTTCAGTAGAACAGGCTAGGCAGGGAGGAGCCAGTACCTAGACCTAAAACCATTCTCATCAGAGATCTTGCTGGCTGCATGTCCTAGAAGCTTTTTTTTTTTTGGATGTAGACAGTTGTAACTACAAGGAAAAACTACAGAGAACTGGTGGAAAATATTCAATACAAAAGTCAGTTTTCTGCCTGTAGAACTTCTGTCTGATTATATAAAAGAACTCAAGCCCCTCTCATTAGCATTAGAATAATTAATCTGCCATCTTTGCATTTTTGGCATGATCCAGTGATCTTCTCAACTGTAACTTTTATCAAGAATGCTTTGGTCAAAGGATGCTTGGAGGGCTCGCTCAGGATGGGAGATGCATGCTGAAAGTAGACTATAGACCGAACATGATGGCCACTTAATACCTGTCTTGCAAACCATTACACCCAAAATGAGAGAGAGAGAGTAAAAGGGGATGTGCCTGCCACAGAGGCGGGGGTGGGGGGTGGGGGGGACACTGGGAACATTGGTATTGGAGAATGGGCACTGGTGGAGGGATGGGTACTTGACCAGTGTATGACTGAAAATTACGAAAGTGTGTAAGTTTGTAATTGTATCTCATGGTGTTTCATTAAAAAATTGAAAAAAAAAAAGAAGAAGAATGCTTTGGTGAACAGTATATGCAGTGTGTCTCCTTGACCAAAGGCTTCAGCAAGACATAGAGTACTGATTGAGAGGATTTCTTAGAAGAAAAAGATTCAAGAGCTGACTCTAGCTCTTCTCTTCACACCTAAGTGTGATTGTTTTTGATGCTGAAGGACTAAATTCTTTGAACGGATGGGACAGGGTACCCTTTGGTAAAGTTTCCTCTGACTTCTGGTTTAGCCTGAAAAAAAACCCCACACAAAAGGGAAGTGCAGTCAGAATATGTTAAAATCACTAGGACTTCTTGGCATTCAGAACATGTACTTAGTATACAGTGTTGTCCTCTTTTTACTTACTGGGCCAGCTGGGGAAAACTAGAATATTTGCAATGTTTGAAGGTGGTATATAACCTCATCAGAATCTAGGAGGCTGGAGGGCAGCATCCTACAATGACTCGGCACTGAATACTAAGGAAGGACCTTTATTTTTTTTTTTATCTTTTTTTCATTAGTGAAACACCATGAGGTACATTTGTAGACTTACAAGCTTTCGTGCTTGGGTTTCAGTTATACAATGATGAATACCCATCCCTCCACCAGTGCCCATTCTCCACCACCAATGATCCTAGGAAGGCCCTTTAATTTCAGTGGAAGACATAAGTGTTGGAAGTATAGAAAATGAGGAATAAATCAAAACTGGACCAATCTGGGGAAGTTCCCTGACGGAGAACTCTATTTCCACTTCCAAAACTAGCTTCCCCTTTCTCCTCTCACTCCTAGATTATGAAAACTTTGACCTCTTCCTCCAGACATAACTGACGCTGGTTCTCACCTAAGGACATGGTTCCCCCTCATACTCTCTCCATTCTCCATCTACCATAAGATCTGGAGGAGAGAGTGGCCTCCTTATATCGCTCTCTGTCTTTGACAGAACACTGTGCCTATATGTTCAAGTAAAATATTTCCCTTTGTTGAGCTTCAGGCCACTAGGTTTTACCATATCTCCCTTCCTTGATTCAAACCACCATTAACCTAGTACTTTCCTAACAGTTCCCTCAGACTCGTAATCTAGTGCCACACTCACCGTAGGCAGACAGGTTTTCTGTGAGACTGACCTGTCCAACTTCCCTTTGACTTTCTCACCCCATGATCTCCATCTAACTTTAGTTATCCCTGTTCACAGACACAACTTGAATCTTGACAATTACGCCAAACAACTCCACCATTGAATCTTTAGCTCTGGAATCCTATTCTGTTTGTACCCTTTTTCTCAGTTCTTGTTTCTTCTAGACTGTGCTTTGACTTTATTGTGACCTCCCAATACAAAATTCTTCCATTTTCTTTCAACTTTACATATCAGTGGAATGTGTTGACAAAATTGTCTGCTCTTTTATCTAATCCACCTAGAAAGATAGCTGAACCTCCCAAGACATAATTGGCTAGGTTTCCTCTCTTCTTCCCCTCACAGTTATTTCAACCATCTCTTGAAATTTTACCCTTTCTGTGTCCTACTCAACCTCTTCACTCATATTAGTGACCTCTTTTATACCTTAGAAAGAAATTAAAAAGTATTAAAGAATAATTGCCTTCTGACCCTGTTCCTTATCTCCAGTATGCAATATTACCTTCAATTGTCATCTCTTTTCCTCTGTTCTCTGATCTAGAACTATTCTAAATCCAAAGCAGTATTCAGAATTAGATCATTCAGCCTCCTCATGAACCTTACTCCGATAGTTAAAAGCCTGGGATCATTACTATCATTACTATTTCTCTCTCTACTTGCATCTCACAGCCTTTTATACCTGGTGGGTTTGCTAGGCCTTTGCTTCATCTGGGAAATATTCTAAAGGGGAAGCATTTAATAGAAGAAGTCAAAAAGAGGAAAGGTTTTGAGGAATAGGAATTGGGACTTTTTTTTGCGATTTTTATACATTTTATTTTCATAAAGTAGTTCACAATAGTTCATTACAGATAATATTCAAATACCCACCCCACTAGCGAGCATCTTCCCACCACATTAAGAGGGGAGTGTGTGAAGGTAGTTGTGTTTCATTCTGGAGCCATTTAAGCCCAAATATAAGAGAATACAAGCAAGTATGTTAAAACCACACAAATGTGTGCTACTTTAGGCATGTAAGTGGGCTAGAGTAATTCGCGGCCACACGATCCAGGAAACTCTACATCTCTCATTTGGGAGCTTTATTTTATAGTCTGTGGATCTTTGCCATTGATAAGATTACATGGCGCTGGGAGGCAGTTTGTGGGTGTGACTGCCAAGCTACTGGAAAACTGGGGAGCTGGGTGGAGGAGACCCAGTCCCAATCTGAGCAGGCTTGGAGATTTCAGCCACGGGGCCCGGATACCTGGGTTCCTCTGCCGATTCCTTCATGGGCGAGGCTCATTCGAGCATGTGGAGAGTGGCCTTGAACATGGCTGCGGCTGGGTTCTGGAGGCTTTCGACTTTGGGGGTTCTGCTTGGGGCAGGGAGAGAAATTCAACCGCCCCCCTCCGAGGTGCCCTGGTGAAGACAGCCTGGCGTGGGGTCAGGAGATTCTGCCAGGACTTTTCATTGTTGGTGGTGGTGCTTGGAGGGCCTGGGGGAGTCATTCCCAGCAGTGCTGGGTGGGGAAGGGGCCATTCCCTGCCAGAGATTGAACCCAGGAATTCATACCGGCAAGACATGTGCTCTACCATTTGAATTACACCCCTGGTCCAAGGACTGTACTTGTAAATTGTTTGATGGGCTATTACAGTAGAGCTGTAAAATCGGAGATTAGGAGATGCAGACCTTCATCTTTAGGAGAAAAATCAATCCTGTACAGCCAATTTTATTCTGACACATAGGAAACTCAACATTAATTTAAAGATGATGTAGGGGGTGGGGACAATTTACTGAGCAAATAATTTTTTAGTGTTTTTCTCCTAAGGGCCTTTAAGGTTTCAGCACATTAGCACATTTTTTTCAAGGGTATTTCAGTGGTGCTAAAAACTCAGATGTTATAACTATGAATTTCATTTCAACCTTCAAATGTGGAATCCAGAAGAATTTCTCCTCTCTTATGAGTCATCAGGAAATGAAAGACAGTTGGAGATGCTGAGTCTTTATTAGAAATCCTTCTCGTTTTGTATAATTACGCAACCAGTTGGGACAATGTGTAACCAATGACTTACTGGATCTCTTAAAGTCAAAATATGCACTTTATATACTTTATATTATATGTATATACATATATATAATATGTTTTGTATACAGTGTTCTGCAGATATTTTTAACTCTCCTTTTGTAGTTTACCTTCTAATCGTGGTACAATTCTATGTACTGTATTTAGAGAAGAGAGAGGCAGAACTGAAAATTTCTGATGAAATATTGGAGGTATGCCTTTGACCTCTGTGTTAAAACTACTAAAAAAACTATCATTTTCCAAATTTCATCTGCTAAAGCCACAGCAATAGCATAGCGGGTAGGGTGTTTGCCTTGCACACGGCCGACCTGGGTTTGATTCCTCCACTCCTCTTGGAGAGCCCGGCAAGCTACCGAGAGTATTCGCTCCCACGGCAAAGCCTGGCAAGCTCCCCATGATGTATTTGATATGCCAAAAACAGTAACAAATCTCACAATGGAGATGTTACTGGTGCCTGCTCGAGCAAATCGATGAACAACGAGACAACAGGCTACAGTGAGCTTTATTTCTCTGACAGATAATTGCTTTGTAAGTCTCAATTACTTTATTACATACTGAAAAGTTATCTTCTGTTGCTTTGAACTAACATCATCAAGATAACAATTTTTTATCATATACTGGGTAATGTAGCATCCAACTGCATTTGAATATTCATCAGAAACTTGTAAATTTCCTTTAGCTAACAGGAAAAAATTCATCAACAGACTTGACTATCTGTAGGACAGCACTGTCAAATGGTCATCAGACAGAGTCTAATTTTATAATTCTAGAATCCAGTCTTAGAATTCTACAATCTTTTAAAGGGCACCTCTTCTTTTAAGGAGCTAACTATAAAAGCCACTCCACAGGATGAACTTTATAATCTCTTTCTCTCTCCTTCTCTTTCTTTCCTCCTCTTCTCTCACCTTTCCTGTTGCTCTCTTTACACAAACATTTTCTAAGCACTCAAAATGAGCAGATATTATTTTAAGATACTGTAGTGAAGAACAGGGCTGAAGCGCTAGCACAGCAGTTAGGGCATTTGCCTTGCATGCGGCCAACTCGGGTTTGATTCCTCCACCCCTCTTGGAGAGCCTGGCAAGTTACCGAGAGTATCCCGCCTGCACAACAGGGCTTGGCGAGCTACCCGCGACTTATTCCATATGCCAAAAACAGTAACAAGTCTCACAATGGAGACGTTAATGGTGCCTCCTTAAGCAAATCGATGAACAATGGTAGGACAGTGCAGTGCTACAGTAGTGATGAACAACAACCGATTTCTTCCTTTAACACCATTAAAAGACAGGGAAGAGAATCCAGGAAGGACATTTATGCTGAGGAACTCCTAAGGAGGTAATGCTTGAACTCATTAAAGTTTATTTCTTCCTTCTCTTTCTTTTGCTGTAATAACCAGGGAGTCACACTTGATTATGGTGCCAACTGAGAGTTGCACACTTAGTTGTAGCATTTGCCTAGTTGATTCTGACACTCCAACGTTAATATTTTAGCTGTAGTGCTCACTTTTTAGTTTTGTTGTGCTGGAGATTACACACTTTGTTGCAGTGCTGAGGATCATAAAAGAGAGTGTCACTGGGATGACACTTGGTATTTGAGTGGTGTTAGGGATTAAATTGCTGCCTCATGCCTGTGCTGTGCTGCAGAGCTATTTCTGGCTCTAAACTAATTTTTATTTATTTATTTATTTTTGCTTTTTGGATTATACCCGGTGATGCACAGGGGTTACTCCTGGCTTTGCACTCAGGAATTACTCCTGGCGGTGCTCAGGGAACCATATGGGATGCTGGGAATAGAACCCGGGTCGGCCGCGTGCAAGACAAACACCCTACCTGCTGTACTATCACTCCAGCCCCCTCTAAACTAATTTTTTTAAAGAATAAATAGCAATTAGAGAAACAGGCAAGGGGGAAAGGGCATACCAAATAGAAAACACCACTTGAGCAAAATCATGGACAAGTGAGAACACATGCTGAAATTGCAAATGGTGGTGGGGGGGGGGGGCTGAGTGAGTATATTCTGGGCATGCAGGTAAAAGAGCTCCCTGAACACCCATTCTGATTGTTGCCAGGGTCTTGGTAGAGTGGGGAGTGACAGAAGTAGACTCAGGAAAAGTGCTTCCGTCTCTATACTTGATCTACCTCAGCCACCGGTGCTGGAGAAATGCCTGGCTTGGATCAGGACTGGCTAAGTCTCTCCTAAACTTGTCACAGATGTTTTGTCTGGGTCTATTGCCTTTCCCTCACAGAAGCATTTCAGGAGGAGGTGAAATAGTGAAGCAAGATAGCCTTTATTGAACTAAACTTGCTTAGAAAGGT
Source organism: Sorex fumeus (assembly GCF_029834395.1). Classification (NCBI taxonomy): domain Eukaryota; kingdom Metazoa; phylum Chordata; class Mammalia; order Eulipotyphla; family Soricidae; genus Sorex; species Sorex fumeus. Next base: position 46,614,495 of record NW_026606091.1, read on the forward strand.
GTTATAGAAGAGAAAGAAGGGAAATGTGTTCAAATGTGTTCCTTTTTGGACAGTGCCAATTCCCTTTATGTCTTTGATATCACCTTTCTCCAGGCTTCTCCAGAATGAAATAACCAAGCAAAACACAAAACAAAACAAAACAAAAACAAACAAAAAACCCAAAACACTGAGATAAGGAGCTGGAGTGATAGTACATTAGGTAGGGCATTTACCTTGCACACAGCCATCCTGCGTTCAACACCTGGCATTCCATGTGGTCCCCCAGGCCCCACCAGGAGTGATCCCTAAGCACAGAGCTAGCAGTAAGACCTGAGCACAGCTGGATGTGAATTACCCTCCCCCCAAGAAAAACCCCAATAACAAACAACAAACAAACAAACAAACAAAAAACAGAGACAAGCAAGCAAGATAGTGTAGAAAAGCAAGCCCTGAATGGCTTTCTGGATGAGCCATATGCAATTCTTCCAAATGGTTTTTTCCCCAAAGTTTTGCATACATAGAAGTTAATCTGGGTGTTGTCAGAGGAAAGCCTTGCATTGTTGATAGTCTCATAATCTCATCTCTTGCTCTGTTGATGGTCTCTTCATAACCTTTAGATTCTTCTGTAGCTTCTCCTTTGCTGCTGGGGGTCCACCCTAGGCTGGGTAGGGCCTTAGATTTCTGCCTCTGGGTGGTGCCTCAGCTTTTCCTCTTCAAAGAATTTAGGATTTGTATTTCAAAGGGATGTAATCATTATGTCCTTGGGCCACTTAAGGGCTTGGGATCCTTCTTAAGCTTTATTATTCCCCAAGAGTACACTATGAGGGCCCCCTTACCAATCTATGTACAACATGATGATGACATTTCAGCAAAATAAAGGCAGTCCTTAGTTTTAGTCCTCTTCTTTAGTAGAAGTTTAAAAAAAACCTGATAAACATAAAATATGAACTTGGGTGGAGAGATAGAACAGTAGGTAAAGTACTTGCTTTGCACATGGTTGAGTCCAACTTTGATCCCTGGTAACTTACCTTGGATCCCAAAGCCCCACCAGGAGTTAACTGAGGACAGAGCCAGGAGTTAACCCTGAGCACTGCTGGGTTGATCTCCAAACAAAAAAACGAAACACACACATGAAAATGATTGTATGTAGTTTAATAAATAGTAACAAGGAAAGTGAGAAGAAATGCAAAGAAGTTGTTTTTTTTTTTTTACCTCTTCAACTTTGGGTAATTTGTAGTATTCATAAAAGGTACTGGTTATTAGTAGGCATCAAGGGAATAGTTTCTCAGTTACTCTCATGTGATTTTCCTGGCCGATTTTTATTCAAATGTTAAGGACTTACATTTTGTAAGATAAGGAAGTATGACCAATAATATCAAGTTAGAAACCAAACCTCAAAAAATTCCAATTTGGGCTCTTTTGACCATAACCGCCAGTAAATCGCAAAAATGACTAACACAAAAGGAAAGTGGAGGGGCTTTCTATATGTTCTCTAGACCTTTCAGAAAACATGGAGTTGTTCCTTTGGCCACATACATGCGGATATATAAGAAAAGTGATATCAGAGACATAAAGGGAATTGGCACTGTCCAAAAAGAAATGCCCCATAAATGTTATCATGGCAAAACTGGAAGAATCTACAATGCTACCCAGCATGCTTTTGGCTTTGTTGTTAACAAACATGTCAAGGGTAATATTCTTGCCAAGAGAATTGGGGCTGGCATGTTAGCACAGCGGATAGGGCATTTGCCGTGCACACGGCTGACCCGGGTTCAATTCCCAGTAGTGCATGAGCCTGGAGTAACCCCTGTGCATCGCTGGGTGTGACCCAAAAAGAATAAATAAATAAATAAATAAGAGAATTAATGTCCTTATTGAGCATACTAAGCACGCTAGAAGCCGAGACAGCTTCCTGAAATGGGTGATGGGAAATGATCAGAAAAAGAAGGAAGCCAAAGAGAAAGGAACCTGGGTTCAACTGAAGCTCCAGCCTGCTCCACCCAGAGAAGCACACTTTGTAAGAACCAGTGGAAAGGAGCCTGAGCTGTTGAAACCCATTCCCTATTTATTATGGCATGAGAGGTGTTTGTTTCAAAATAAAGAGACTTCTGGACTATTAAAAAAATTCATAAAGTACTAATTTTTCCCTGATGTGACCCATCAGTCCATTCATTATACACACAAAAAGGGATCTTAAAGACTGGTGACTAATATCATTTTTCATTGAGAGGCAATAGTGAAATGTCTTAAAGCAAAGATGACACGACTTTTATACAGATATCAGAAACATCTCTCCTGTGCTCCTTCTTGATTTTTTTTTTCTTTTTGGGTCACACCCGGCGATGCACAGGGGTTACTGCTGACTCTGCACTCAGGAGTTACTCCTGGTGGTGCTCAGGGGACCATATGGGATGCTGGAAGTCGAACCCGGGTCACCTAAATGCCCTACCCACTACGCTATCTCTCCAGCCCATTCCTTCTTGAGCTTAATTATTCCTTTTATTCCTTTTAATTATCTTCCTCTGGCCCCTTTCTTTCTAAATTTATGTCCTATGCTTACGAGTCATATATATGCCAGGGTATTCAGCATTTTCTGCTGTGATACTTAGAAAGTTTCTAGTACTTTCTCTGAGAAAACATTTCAAGTAAGTTTTCAGACGGCTCAGCTCTAAAGGAATGCCAGATCACTCACTTCCTCTTAGGATTCCTACACACCCCCACTCTTTCTGGGCCACACCTAAAGGTAGGGGATTACAGTCTGTGTCACTCAGCAGCAAGTTTCTGGTGGCAGATCCTGTCTGTCCCTGGCCCTGCCCCACTCAGCATCTTCCACAGGAATGACAGAATTACTAAATCGACAGATAAATTGAAGCCAGCTAAGATATAGATGACAGAATCATATTACAAAATAATTTTAATTGACTAGAATGCAGTGATGAAACCACTGAACTGAATTTAAATCAGGTCTATATAAAATCCGGCACACTGAATTTAAAGAAATCTGTAGAAATGCAAGCTAATGATTTAGCATTAGCTCCTGTGAACTGAATTGATCGGTTTTGCTGGACTATTGGCTTGCTATAAGCTCCAAGCAAAAAGTAGTTTTCGAAAAAACTAGTATAACTAGTATATCATTATGCTGTGAATTAGAAGTAGGGTCTTGTCAGAGTCTCCATAACTTTTCTGACCCCTTTTCAGAAAAAAAACAAACAAACCACTCAATGCCTGAAAACTCAACCTTCTTTCAGCGAACAAAAAGAAAGTGTCACCTGAAGCTACTCTGACCTCTCCTGGCCCCCACTGAATTATTCCAGCGATCCCTAGAGGGATGGAATCACCCAATTTGGGATGTACTAGTCTAGATTGCAGGAAGGAAGTGTCATATTGTGCTGTGTGCTGGGCTGAAGCGATAGCACAGCGGGTAGGGCATTTGCCTTACATGTGGCCAACCCAGGTTCGATTCCTTCGCCCCTCTCGGAGGGCCTGGCAAGCTACTGACACTATCCTGCCCGCACAGCAAAGCCTGGCAAGCTACCTGTGATGTATTTGAGCTGCCAAAAACAGTAACAACAAGTCTCACAGTGGAGACGTTACTGGTGCCCACTCAGGCAAATAGATGAACAACGGGAGGACAGAGCTACAGTGCTACAGCTGTCGTACTATACTTGAAACGATTTTCTATGGTGAGGTAGAACAGGTGAGACAAATGGGAGGAGGGACCATGAGAGGTACTTAATAGTGTAAAAAGCAGGTCATATGCAAGTGGCTTAAGAGAAGAGGTAGAAACAAGTAGGAGGAGGCACAGATGGATCCACCCACCCAGGGTGGGTGCCAGGCAGAGAACAGATCAAGAGCAAGGTGGAGCAGCTGTGGATGAGCCCACTGCTGTCCTACCTCTGTTCTCTCTCTTGACCTGCTTTATTTTACCCCCGTGAGTTCCAATAAACCCAAATTTCTTCCGCCAACAACCTCACCTCAAATATGCATGCGTATCTCTCTCTCATTATTAAGACATCAACAAGGATGACTCCAAGGTCTATGATCTGTACTGTTTCCCGAGGTCCTGCCCTTAGAAGGACCCAGGTGCTCAGTTTAATAGCTCCTTGAAAGACATTACGATTGTTCAAGGAGACCCGGCATTTTTGTTTATCACTGAACTCCACAAATGAGTTAGCTATTCTTGGGCATAAAAAATAACCCTTTTCTCCTTAGTTTGGGTTTTCCTAAAGAAAAGTTTCCATGAAAGCGAGAGAGCAAGCAAACAATGATGACTAGACTAACGCAAAGCATAAAATTACCCATGGCAGGTTAGACCCAAAATGAGCTAGAACTTCAGTCAATACTGAAGTTAGTCAATGCAGTTAAAAGGCTATAGCTTCTGAATTTCACCTCATTTTTAGTAGCCCTGCGTGTTAGATGGAAATATCTAAAATATCTGCATAAAATATCTGCATATAAGTACACTAAAAATTTGGAGATGGAGTCAAAAGAACATTGGAGGGGGATGTTGATATTTTGTTGGTGGTTGGTTCAAAACATTGAAGAGGTATAATCTTGTACTCCTAAAATATGAACTCATTTAAACTATCTCATTTTTTTTTTCATTTTTCATTTCATCATCCTGTTATTCGTCGATTGCCTCGAGCAGGCCCCAGTAACGTCTCTTTCACCCTTGCCCTGAGATTACATTCAAGGCTCTTTAGGAGAATGAGACCCATCATTGTTACTGGTATTTGGCATATTTGGTACGCCACGGGGAGTTTGCCAGACTCTGCCCTGTGGGAGGCTACATTCGATAGCCTGCAAGTTTGTCCAAAGTAGGAATGAGACAATAAGATGTCATAAAAAAAAAAAAACTATCTCAACAAAATTTAAAAAAAATATGCACATGGTTGGAGATGAATTTCATTTGGCAATAAAATCAACTGGTAGGATTGATAGCCCAGTTTCCTGGCCAGGAACAGGCACGGTCATGAACTCTGATTTCTTTACCACCCAACTATCTCTGTTCCCAATCTTCTCTATTTCTTTCCACTCACTGGGATTCTTTGGGGCTCTGGTTAAGAAGTCTGACTCTATTTTGTTCTTGTTTATTTAAGAACCAACTTAAAAGGCCAGTTTCATAAATTAGAGAACTTTGATTTTCTAACTTATTTTTGCATCAGGAAAAGATGCCACATTTAGAAAATAAAAATAAGGCACATCCCAGAACACCACCAGGACTGCTTCCCCCAATTAAAAAAATTATATATGTGCGTATGTATACACATATATACATAATATACACATATATGTACATATATATAGCTTGCCCATTATTTGAATTTTGAATGAGCATCAGAACATTTTTAGTATATGTCCCAAATGTTTCATGATACATACATACACTAAAAATATTTTTTGTCTAGCTAAAATAGAAAATTATTTAAATATGTGTTTTTTCTTGGAACCCTAGAATCATGAGTGTCTATAGATCTGGTTAGATGCAGGCATCCAGAAAATGCATGTTACTTAACCTTGTTGAAGTCCATTGACTTCTGTTCACTTTTCTCTAACTCTGAAATGCTCCACTCTTCTCTCATAGCAAATCTTGTAGCCCACAATGTTTGTCTCTTCTTTAGTGGCCATTTCTTCAAGAGAACAGAAATTACTAACAGAAGCTGAGCTTGTTGAACAATAAACTTTCTTAAGTCACAGTACCAATTTTCCCCACTTGCTCAAGATCCATTTCATAATCCCATTTACAAGAATCCCCAGAGAAGTCACTGTTAATAGATTTGGCAATCAGGTCTGAGACTGGCTTTCTTACCATTAATTGATCCAGCAACTACTAAAGTACATGGAGCACAGTAAATGAGCTGAAGGAACTTAAGCCCCTATTGACTGTTTATTAGAATGAAATGTTTCATTTTATTTCAGAGGGAGAACTAATAAAAATAACATTAATGCCAAAGAAATAGTTTTTGTTTCAACTTTCAAAAACTGTCCTGCTATCACAAGTGGTAGTGTTCAGAAATTAAGAACAGCCCAATTCTGGATGTGGTGATAAAGGAACCATCAGTCATCTGGTTCAGCTTTGATGTAAAATGGAGATTTCTCAGAAAGATAAAGTCAGTTCACCTAGGAACCAACTATTCAACTTCTTGGCATCTACCTCAAGACACAAAAATCTTAATTCGAAAAGATATAGACACACCTATGTTCATTACAGCACTGTGAAATAATCTAAATGTCCAATGACAAATGAATGGATAAAGAGGCCATGGCATACTATGCAATAGAATACTATGCAACTCTAAGAAAAAACAAAATCATCTAGTTTACTGCAACATAGATGGAACTGGAGAGTGTTGTGTTAATAAGTGAAATTAATTCGGGAGGACAAATCTGGGTGATATAACTTATCGGTGGTATTCAGAGAGACAAAGCAAGGGAATAAGGCAATATCAAATGATGACAAACTCTTGGTATTAGATTATAAAACTGAGGTTGGGGAATGAGGGGTGGGGGAGCAGAAAGTCAAGAGGTGAACTGGAGGTGAGATAGAAGCAGTGGTGGAAGAGGGTCTTGGACACTTTTGTGGGTTCAGTGGCATTGCACATCTAAACTATAAACAGTAACATTACTGTACCCTGTTACATAAGCTACAATAACAGTAACGTAGCACTGTAGCACTGTCCTCTGGTTGTTCATCAATTTGCTCGAGTGGGCACCACTAACGTCTCCATTGTGAGACTTGTTGTTACTGTTTTTGGCATATCGAATACACCACGGGGAGCTTGCCAGGCTCTGCCGTGCGGGTGGGATACTCTCAGTAGCTTGCCGGGCTCTCCAAGAGGGATGGTGGAATTGAACCTGGGTTAGCCGTGTGCGAGGCAAATGCCCTACTCGCTGTGCAATTGCTCCAGCCCATAATAATAATAATAATAGCAATAATAATAATAAATGAATGCCCAACCCTGGTAACATCTAGTAGGTGGCTTAGTTTCCACCAGTAAGCAACTGCAGCCAGAGATAGAATTCCTGGCAATGAGAATAATTGTTAGACATTTAACCCTCAAATTCAAGAATGTTAATGCACTTCTCTCTACATACACTTTTTTTTTTTTACGATTTTTTTTTATTAGTGAAACACCATGAGGTACAGTTGTAGATTTACAATTTTTGTGCTTGGGTTTCGATTATACAATGATCAGATACCCATCCCTCCACCAGTGCCCATTTTCCACCACCATGGATAATTTCCCCCCCCACCCCCGTCCCCCATCCCCCCCTGCCTCTGTGGCAGGGCAATCCCCTGTGTTCTCTCTCTCCTTTTGGGTGTTGTGGTCTGCAAAAGAGGCATTGAGACCACACACACTTTTTGTCATTTGTTTTTCTTTGGGGCCACACCTGGTGGTACTCAGGGCTTATTCCTGACTTTGGGCTCAGGGATCAAAGCTCCTGGCAGGCTCAGGGATCATATGGAATGTGAGGGCTTGGACCCGGGCCAGCTGTGTGCAGACCTGTTGTACTATCATTTCGGTCTAGACCCCATACATTTTGTTTTGGCTTTAAAGTTGCATGTGTTATAGAGTGTTCTCTGAGACCAAGTTACATAACAGTCGCATGCACATACTAATGATGTGCCAACTCTCTTTAGTTTCAGACCTTACAAGACACAAAAACAAGGAAGTGGTTCCTCTTTTTATTTTTATTTTTTTATTTTATGTTTGAATACTGAGCTGGAGCGATAGCACAGCGGTAGGGCGTTTGCCTTGCATGCAGCCAACATGGCCCACCCGAGTTTGATTCCTCTGCCCCTCTCGGAGAGCCCGGCAAGCTACCGAGAGTATCTCGCCTGCACGGCAGAGCCTGGCAAGCTCCCCACGACGTATTCGATATGCCAGACACAGTAACAACAAAGTCTCCAATGGAGACGTTACTGGGCCCGCTCGAGCAAATCGATGAACAACGGGAGGGCCTTTACCTTTACCTTTATGTTTGAATACTGTTAATGAGAGGTTTCATGCATACAACATTCCAATACCACACACCTCACCAGAGTGTCATCCCCTTACTCCCACTCTCCCTCATCGTACCCTTCCCTCCTCCCCCAATGCCCCCCGCAAATAGTTCCTCTTAACGGAAAGTAAAACGTTCTTAAGTTTTCAATTTACCTTTGGTTTATATTCCTATGTCTATATGTGGCCAGGATTCCCTTTTATTTTTTCAAAAGGAACATGATGTAATAATTGAAAATCTAAGGTATTGGTTACAGGTCCATGAGGGAAATTAATATTACACATTTCCTAATGGAAACCCAAGTTAGTTCTTCAACATTAAAAATAGTATTGGTAGGGCTGGAGGATAGCATAGCAGGTCGGGCGTTTGCCTTGCATGCAGCCGACCCGAGTTCGATTCCCAGCATCCCATATGGTCTCCTGAGTACTGCCAGGAGTAATTCCTGAGTGCATGAGCCAGGAGTTACCCCTGTGCAATGTCGGGGGTGACCAAAAAGCAAAAAAAAAAAAAAATAGTATTGGTAAGCAAGGCGAACACAGTCACTTCCTCAGTAACCTTGGAATCCTTAATTATCTCCTCTGTATTTTATTTATTTTTTAATTTTTTTTATTTTTATAAAGTTGTTCACAATATTTGATTACATTTAATATTCAAACACTAATCCCAACCACCATTACACCTTCCCACCACCATATTTCCATCCTGAACCCCAAACCCTGCCCCCGAAGCAGAACCAAAGTAATTTATTTTGTATTGCTTGTTATGAATAATCTGCTAAAAATGAGACAAAAAAGGTTTCTTAGAGGAAAGTGTGTGAAGATGGTTGTATTTCATCCAGGAACCATTAGACTCTTCTATAAGAGATTAGTAACATACTGTTAAAGGTTGAGGCTTGTGTGCTTATATCTCTATCTGTATAAATATACTTCCCCCTAAGATTGGTTGCCTTCTGCTTTAAATCTCATCAAATGTGTTGCACTACTCTTGGAATATTAGTGATATAAAGTACGAGATGTCCAAGAATACATTCACTCATGGTGAGGCCCATCTGAGGTGTGGAGAGCGGCCGTGAGCATGGTGACAGTTGAGTTCTGGAGGTTTTTGGCTGCCAGGGCTGGCTCTGTTGGGGAGGGGAGAGGCCTCACCCGCGTCCCTTCAGGTTGCCCCCGAATGAAGCAGCCTGGTGCTTTATTTTATTTTTGAAAAATATGCTCAGTGCTTACTCCTCTCTGGGCGCAGAGATCACTCCCGGTGGGGCTCAGGGACGGACCATTTGCTTTACCAGGGATTAAAGTTTGATCAGCTGCATGCAAGGCAAACACATTGCCCACTGCACTATACTGTGGCCTCTCTCCTTTCTTTTCATGTTAGAATATGCATATGTGGAGGGGAACAAGATGTTTGAGGTGAAGTTCTGCATATTTAAGCAGTGTGTGTGATCTTGGTGGGAGAAGGCATGTAACAGTGTAAAGCAGGGTAAGAACGAGGCGTGTGATGTCCATGGGTCAGGATGAGGGTGTTGTGGGGACCCAGGATGTGAGTATCAGATCTGAGGGTGGAGTAGAAGCAGTGTGTGTGTGTGTGTGTGTGTGTGTGTGTGTGTGTGTGTCTTGCCTGTGTAGAGAAGGAAGGGAGGAAGAGGGAGAAAACAGTAGTTTAGAGACAATTGTGCCTATTTATGAATAGGATATGTTTTTAAAAGTCATTTATGTCCTAGCAACTTATATACTTAGACTTAAAAGCGTGTGTTGTAGTGTGTGTGTGTGCGTGTGTGTGTGTGTGTGTGTGTGTGCGCCCCCCCCCCCCCCCGATGGGGGCCCAGTATCTTGGCAGACCAAGGCACACATGTTTAGGACACTGAATGTGAGTATGTGTGTAGCATCAGCTCCATGGCGACAGTCTCCCCTACAAGAAGGAAAGTCAAGTCACTCATTATTCAGTTTTTCCGTTCAACCTGCTTATCCTGTTTCCATTGTTTCTAGGTACCAGGGACTGGCCCTGGCTCAGAGGAAGCTGATTTGAATAAAAGGTGGCCTTTATTAGCCCTCTCCCTTTGGGTTAGTCATGCCAGAAGACAATGGGCAGTGAGATTCTACTAGTGCTTCCTCAGTTGTGCCCTGGGCCTAGCCTCCTTCCTGGTCTCAGGGGGAAAAGAGATGCTCCATAATATCCCTGCCCTCCAGGGCTTTGTGAAGCCATCCCCTGGGCATCCCTGAGTCTGAGCCACATGATTGACCCATCTTCTGTTTATATACAGGATTTATATTTTATTCACCCGTCTCCTAGAAGTGTGTAGACCCACAGAATGCTAAACCATGAGCCATCCTCAGAGGTATTCTAGGCAGCGGTTCTCATTCAGAACAATGGGGGAAGGGAAGTAAGTATGACTGAGTCTTAGACTTGACTTGGTGTGGTGATGGAGAATTTCCAGAGGAATTTTTAAAGGCCCCCTAATACGGGGCTGGAGTGGTAGTATAGCAGGTGAAGCACTTGCCTTGCACATGACTGACATAGGTTTAATCC